>NW_012117354.1:1373558-1374563 GCF_000951035.1 Colobus angolensis palliatus
ACATCGATGCAAAAATCCTCAATAAAATACTGGCAAACTGAATCCAGCAGCACATCAAAAAGCTTATCCACCATAATCAAGTGGGCTTCATCCCTGAGATGTAAGGCTGGTTCAACATACACAAATCAATAAATGTAATCCATCATTTAAACAGAACCGAACACAAAAATCACATGATTATCTCAATAGATGCAGAAAAGACCTTCGACAAAATCCAACAGTCCTTCATGCTAAAAAGTCTCAATAAATTAGGTACTGATGGGATGTATCTCAAAATAATGAGAGCCATTTATGACAGACCCACAGCCACTATCATACTGAATGGGCAAAAACTAGAAGCATTCCCTTTGAAAACTGGCACAAGACAGGGATGCCCTCTCTCACCACTCCTATTAAACATAGTGTTGGAAGTTCTGGCTAGGGCAATCAGGCAAGAGAAAGAAATAAAGGGTATTCAGTTAGGAAAAGAAGAAGTCAAATTGTCCCTGTTTGCAGATGACATGATTGTATATTTAGAAAACCCCATCGTCTCAGCCCCAAATCTGCTTAAGCTGATAAGCAACTTCAGCAAAGTCTCAGGATACAAAATTAATGTGCAAAAATCATAAGCATTCCTATACACCAATAACAGACAGAGAGCCAAATCATGATTGAACTCCCATTCACAATTGCTTCAAAGAGAATAAAATATCTAGGACTCCAACTTATAAAGGACATGAAGGACCTCTTCAAGGGGAACTACAAACCACTGCTCAATGAAATTAAAAAGGACACCAACAAATGGAAGAACATTCCTTGCTCATGCATAGGAAGAATCAATATTGTGAAAATGGCCATACTGCCCAAGGTAATTTATAGATTCAGTGCTATCCCCATCAAGCTACCAATGACTTGCTTCACAGAATTGGAAAAAAACTACTTTAAAGTTCATATGGAACCAAAAAAGAGCCTGCATTGCCAAGACAATCCTAAGCCAAAAGAATAAAGCTGGAGGCATCACGTTAC
>NW_012117354.1:1375773-1437735 GCF_000951035.1 Colobus angolensis palliatus
ACCATTGTGGAAGAGAGTGTGGCAATTCCTCAAGGATCTAGAACTAGAAATACCATTTGACCCAGCCATCCCACTACTGGGTATATACCCAAAGGAATATAAATCATGCTGCTATAAAGACATATGCACATGTATGTTTATTGTGGCACTATTAACAATAGTGAAGACTTAGAACCAACCCAAATGTCCATCAATGATAGACTGGATTAAGAAAATTTGGCACATATACACCACGGAATACTATGCAGCCATAAAAAAGGATGAATTCATGTCCTTTGTAGGGACATGAATGAAGCTGGAAACCATCATTCTCTGCAAACTATCACAAGGACAGAAAACCAAACACCGTATGTTCTCACTCATGGGTGGGAACCGAACAATGAGAACACTTGGGTACAGGATGGGGTACATCACACACACCAGGGCCTGTCATGGGGTGGAGGTGGGGGGAGGGATAGTATTAGGGGATATACCTAATATAAATGACGAGTTAATGGGTGTAGCACACCAACATGGCACATGTGTACATATGTAACAAACCTGCATGTTGTGCACATGTACCCTAGAACTTAAAGTATAATATTAATTAATTAAACAAAAATAATAATAATACTAGTCAAAATCCAGTAACATGACTTCATAACTTGGAGTTTGAAACACTCTTCTAAACCATGACAGTACAGGTTTCATTTCTGTTCCTGCAAGTGGCAAGATCTTTTTCCCATCAATGCCTTCTCATTTTGTTTGCTTTCTTGCTTGGAAAAACTTTTCCTTTTTTCTCTGCATTTAAAAAAGACCATCTAATTGCTTCCTCTCTAGAAAGTGTTTCCAAGACTATTCCAGTCCATAGTGTCTCCTTTTCTGATGTCTATTTTTAACACACAAGAGATCATCACACATTTTTTACACTAAATTATATATTGTGATGTTCTATAATTGTCTTATATCTTAGATAGTTATGTCTCTTTGACAGTGACTACATTCTATGTTTTTGCTTCTATATCCTTTGAAATGTCTAGCAAAAGCACATGTGTGTTAGGCACATCACAGACACTAAAAAACAGCTATGTACCCTATACAAGTCAACCTCTAAGCTTTCATTTCTTCAGCTCTGAAATGAAGGAGATGTTTTATTGTTCTAAAGTCTCTTCCAGTTTATTAGTCTATATTTCTATGATATATAAGGACTTCTATAAAATGCACAAATAAAGAAAAAATACAAAACTTTTTTTTTTTTATTAGAAACTACCATAAAAGAAAAGTTCTCAAAAAAGTCTGAAACTTTTTGTCACTTTTTGGTAGGCAAAATATAAACACCTTTTCAGAGATAAAGACAACATCTTTATCTCCAAAAAGATAAAGTTACTGAAGTTTAAAAACGTAGCTGGGTTCTTT
Organism: Colobus angolensis palliatus; assembly: GCF_000951035.1. NCBI lineage: Eukaryota > Metazoa > Chordata > Mammalia > Primates > Cercopithecidae > Colobus > Colobus angolensis. The sequence continues at coordinate 1,377,169 of NW_012117354.1, forward strand.
GGCACTTGGATACTGAAATGTGATTATTTGTAGGCCACTTCCCCCCCCCAAGTTGAATGAATATATATACATATATATGTGTGTGTGTGTATATATGTATGTATGTGTATCTATACAGTGTGTGTGTATATATATACAGTGTGTGTGTATATATATGGTATGTGTGTGTATATATATCAGGGAATTTCTATGAGCTCTTATCAAATTGAGTTGATTGCAGAACTAAAAAAGGCCTAACAATGAATGTGGGCTTGAGGTACATGGAGGCAGGGTTACTATTTAGGGACAAAAATAATTGAATACAATTATGGTTTATATATCATTTGTTTGTTTACAGGTGGTTTGTGAAATGTCACAAATATCACTCAGGATCTTTTCAGTGGCTCTGGAGGCCAAAGGATGTGGCTGGTTGGCTCGATCACTAGCACCTCCATGACCATCTGCATTCTCATTTTTCTGATCCTGAGACTACTGGTAAAGGAGCCAGAGAGGTCGTCAGTCCTCTTGGTGACAGTGGTGGTGATGTGTGTATACTGGGGAATGGGGATTGTAGTGGGCATTTATAGTCTTTATCTACCCAACATTCTCTTTCCTTCTTTATTAACAACACTTTAATTTTCCTTTGGGAAACCTTTTCCTTTCTATTTGGTCCCTGTGGTTTGGGTATATATGAGGGGTACATACAGCTATTTCCCTTGACCTTTTTGTAGCTACAGGCAAATGACCCCAGCCTGGCAGTGTGCATTCCATCCCATAGTTACAATGGTTAGTTCAGAGATGAGCGCAGGATCCACATGGGTCTGGTGAAACATTCTTCAGCTTGCTCTCTTTCTGATGTAACTAATTGCTACGGAGGTTGGATGTTAAGACTGGAGATGTAGGTCTTCCCTTTGTTCAGAGAAAATAAAACCAGTGCAATGAAAGCACAATGAAGACAGGGAGAGAAATTGAGTCCCGATGCTTTTTGACCATCTGGAGGAGAAAAAAGGATGTCTAAGAACATGTTTGTGTGTGTGTATTTTCCAGTTCTACTTGTGGGATTTGTAAACATATGAACCAATAAATTCCAACGCCCTTTGCTGTAGATTTTGCTAACTCAGTTTGGGTTGTGTGCCAGGCACATCCAACTATCCTGACTTCACTTTTTCTCACTGATAATCTCCTTTCCCATCTTAAAAGTTTGGTGCAGGCAAGATCATGTCTCCTGCTTTTATAGAGCCCAGGGCTTATTTCCTCTCCATCTGGTTACAGAAGTTTCTCCAACCTTTTGCATAGTCTCTTCTTGCCGCCTTCTTCAAGTTCAACACAAATGCTTGTTTCACAGCTGTAGGTGGCAGGAGGCAAAGAACTGAGATGTTCTAGTCCAGTCTCAGGGTGGTGATGGCCCATGCAAGTGCCTTTGTGTGAACGAGGAAATGCCACTCTCTGAGCTTCGTGCTAGGACTGGTGCTCTGGAACCCAAGCTAGATCTTAACTCCAAATTGCCCGCCCACCTCCTGAGCCAGGGTGCAGAGTACAAATGGCACAACACTATGTACAAATGGCACAACATGTACAAATGGCACAACATGTACAAATGGCACAACACTATGCTGAAGACCCACAGGTCCAAGAAGCAAGGGTTGGAACCATGAGGTAGAAAAACAAGTCCGTGGATAGTAGCAACCCTCTGCTGCTCATGCCCACCGCTGCTGTGGTCTCTTCCTAGTGTGATGATAGCTGCTGATGCTGGGAGCCTCCTGGGCATCACCACCGGCGGCTGTGGCCTCAGTAATGATCACATATGTTGATAATAGCTGAAAATATCACTTGTCACTGAAAGCAGCATTTCCCACTGTCTCAAGGCGATACTTTTTCTAGGGGGTCTTCCTGAGTTGTTTGGCATCTTTACAGCCCATCTGTTGATGAAAGTGAATCGTTTTAGAAATCCACTGGGAGGCCAGCTGGCAATTGGCCATTGGAAGAGAACAGAGCACCAGATAAAGAAGGATACCTGGCAAGTCTCCCCTGCCACACATCACGGACACCTTCAGGGGTCAGTCTAGGGGCCCCAGCTGGCTTTGAGTTATTTCAGTCTTCTGGGCGCCTGGGTGAGACCCTCATGACTGTGTTGGAAATGAGGAAGAATAACCAAGGAAGAAACGCGAGCAGCCTCGGGGAACGCAATTCCACTGGGCAGTCGCCACTGGAGGTGCACTTTGGAGGCCGTGGGAGCGGGAAACCAGGACCCTAAAAAGACTGCCAGCGATTAGGGGCGGAGCGACCCTCTGGGAGAGGGGCGCGGGTTTCAGGGCGCAGGCCAACGGCGAGGGTTGCCTCAGTGCCGGGTGGGCGCACGTGCGGTACCCTCCATGCCTTTGCCCAGGTGGAGGAGCGACGCAAGCTGAGTATAGACGGGGGTCAAGGCGGGGAGCGGCGGAAAGGGGCCGGCGATCCGCCCTAGGGCAGCTCGGGCGTGGCCTCCCGGGATCTCTCAGTCTCTACTTGCCTCCTCCCTCTTTACTTGCCTCCTCCCTCTTCACTTGCCTCCTCCCTCTTTCTCCTCTCCTCCCACTCACCTCACGGTCTAAAACCGGGGCCGGCGCCTTTAAGAGGGAGCGTTGGTTACCCTGGGGGCGGGAACCCCTCGGTAGCTCGCGAGGCGGCGGCGTTCGTCCGCGATGCTCCTCACTTTCAGCTCCAGCTCCCGCCACCGCCGCCTCTATCGCCGCCACCACCTCTTCCTCGTCGTCCTCCTTCCTCCTCCGCCTGGCAGCGTTGTTCTCTGCAGCGGAGGAGAGAAGTGCTATGTCAGGAAAGTTCCGGGAGGGACTACATGGGGCCATGCTCCCTGGGCTCTTCCGCGGGCGCCCGGGCGCTGCCCTTCGCTTGAGGTGAGGCTGGGGGTCTCCGGCCCGCGGGACAGGTAGCCGCCCAGGGCGGGGAGCGCTTGCATCCGCCGCGCTGGGCAGGGCGAGCGGTTTGGCAGTGTGCGTGGGGGAAATGAGGCTGGGGAGACCGAAGTTGTGCCAGAGAAGCTTGGGTTTTCGGGAGGATTTTTGCAGCTGGACTGGAGTTATTTCGGCCGGCGCCACACGGTGGGGGCCCGGCCGGGACTCGGTTTCTCCCGGGCCGCCTGCCCCCTTCCCCTGCCCGTCTGAGCGGTTAGGCCTTCTAGGAAAACGGTCGCCTGCTGAGGTGCACCCCGCGCCGGCTCCTTCCCTGCTGGGCTGTTCTGGTCGAGAATTCAGTGCTGGGAGTAGGAGGAAGGAGATGGGCTCCACTTGAACTTTTACACGGTGGTCTCGCTGCTTGAGCGCTGAAATTTACCTTGTTGGCGGGAGCAAAAGGTCCCTTCGCGCTCCAACAGTTAAACGAGAGGTTCCCTCTTCCATGTGGTTCATTCTGCAGCGCTGTGTGTGTTGGCTGATTTTCAGCGTCGCCCTGATTTCAGTCTCCTCTCCTCTGCCTCTTTTCGGAAACATTCTTTTTAATAATAAAATATTCGTGGAGGCTCAGAGTACTTAAAAAAAAAAACCCAACAACATATCTTTATGAAAATTTCCCCCAGGGCTAGCCCAAATTTTCATTGATTGTTTAGCCTTTGATGAAATGTTTAGACTCAGTCTCGACACTTAGGGAATACAGGCATCCCTGTAGTAGCATGCAGGTTTTTTTTTTTTTTTTGAGACGGAGTTGCCCAGGCTGGAGTGCAGTGGCCGGATCCCAGCTCACTGCAAGCTCCGCCCCCCGGGTTTCATTCTCCTGCCTCAGCCTCCTGAGTAGCTGGGACTACAGGCGCCCGCCACCTCGCGCGGCCAGTTTTTTGTATTTTTTTTTTTTTTTTTTTTAGTAGAGACGGGGTTTCACTGTGTTAGCCAGGATGGCCCCGATCTCCTGACCTCGTGATCCGCCCGTCTCGCATGCAGGTTTTTAGTGAGGTAGGATGAAGTTTAAACCATATGTTTTTTAAAATAGGATTTCTCTGTTTGTTGGTGAGCTTGTTTTTCATTATGTGTTGGATTAAGAAGCCTTCAACCAGTTCTAGGAGTAGTGTTTCTAAGAATCATGGATAGAACCTCATGTTTCTTGCATAAGCTGTTACTGCTTCAGACATTCTAATCTATGGACGAGGTATGTAATACGTGTTTCATTTGATGAAACCTAACATAAAAGTACATTTATCGCAGACGTGGTTAAGTTTTTTTTTTTTTCCCACATGTCCTGTGGGTAAAGGAAGCCCCATTTTCTCACACCCCCAGGTCTCTGCCACACCTCTATTCCTGTTTGCCTTATTCACTCACATTGCCAACTACAAATCGAAGGTGCTGATGAAGTCCCTATGTTTTGTAAAGAGTTGCATAGCCAAAATGTTAGTGACATAATTGATCACATCAATTATGAACATCCAGATCATTTTGAAAAATAAAAACAGAATGTGGGAGCTTAAATAAAAGAGTGCCTTGAAGTATTTCTGGTATATGCGTTACATACAATTTTGTGTGTGAAAAGTATACTGCCAAGGCAGACGGCATAGTGTAGGAAACATATTGTTTGCAGTGGGAAGTTTTCGAAGAAAATCGTCCCAGAATCACCATTAATACTGTCAAATTTTATTTGGGATATAGATTTCTCATCTCTAAGTACAATTTTGTCACTTAGCTGTAAAATATACCAGTACCGAAACTGAAAAAAAAGAAAACAACTCACCGTCTCAAGCATTTTCTGAAAATTTTCAGCAAACCGAGCATTCTTGGAGAAAATTTGCTTAGGAAAAATAAATATAACTAAAACCCCAATGTAGTTACTATTTTACCTTAAGTTTGCTGGACTACAAGCAAGAAAGTAAGAATTTAGTGTTCTTAGGTGGATGCGACTTAGTTTCTAGAGTTATTTGAGCACCTTGAGATTTTGTATATGGTTTATTTAATTTGGGATGATTGTTTTGTGAATGAGTCTTTTGGAAATGATACACACACGTGGATTTATATATGTATATATCCATATCACACATATACCTATATTTATGTATCCATACTATATATAGTATAATTATATATACCATATCTATATATACTATTGAATATATAAAAACCACGAAAACCATTTAGGGACCTAATAATACATGTGCACCAAGAACAGCAGGTCTAAAAGATCAGCTAAAAATAGTTATTGCTAGGGCTTGTCATCTTTTCAGCATTTTAGTCAATATCAGTTAAGTTAAATATGTTTTCAATATGTTCTTGAACTCTTAACAAGGCTTGGATCAGGGAGCCATATCCTAACCACATTTATCTATTCAAATGAATTGAATTGCCCCACCAATGGATAATTGAACCAGGCATTTCTTAAACTTCAATAGGTAAATTCTAGGTAAAATTTAGTTTGTCAATATAGTGTTTTCTTTTTTTAACACTTCAAAAATAACCTTTAGGACATTCTTCATAGGTCTGGAATTTAGAGAGTATGTCTCAAAGGCATGAGAGGCAAACCTTGGGGAAGTTCTGGTACTCCAAATTTGTGAAGTGATGTCTTAAGCGCTTGATTTGAGAGATGGACCCATTAATGCTTGGAAGAACAATATGTGTAAATACAATATGTATAAATACATGCTCTAGTTACTGCAAGCAAAACTATTTCATTCACCTTTGGTATATTTGTTACCACATTTCACAGCTGAAGCTGCTACATTTCAGCATATGTATGAAAATTAGAAATGAAATGAAATAATCTATTAGGCTGTTTTTTTTCTTTAATTTGCTAGCTGTTTACCAGAAATATGTTTATATTTGCTGCAAATGACCTTTACTTTGTTGCAGGTGGCAGTTTTTCCTTTTTTTTGCAACTATGACATATGTATATTTAGGATGAATTCTTAGTGTTTACTTGAAAACATATTAATGAGTTTCACAGAGTTTATGTTGTATTTCCTCACCTTTTGAAACATAGCATATGACATGTTTGACTATGAGCCTGAGATCATAGACCTTCAGAGCTGATGTGATCCTGGTCAGTTCTAGTTTCAATTTCCTGGGAATTTTCTGTTTAAGGTTAGATGTGCCCTTAATTTGAACTAGATGATCCACAAAATAGGTACTTTTGCAACCACAAAACAGGAGAACATTCCAAATGATTTGAAGTGTGGGCAGCCCAACATGCTTTAGTATTTGGTTGGCTTGAGGCAATGTGCCATGCTTGTAAAAATGGTTTCCGAAGCTGACAGCAAGCTGTTTCAGGCTTTGAATTTGACACGTAGGATAAAATGCATTCTAACCTCTGCACCAGTAAATATGGACAAGATTTACATTCATTGCTGTTTGTATGACGGAAGATTCAGAAAACTCTAGCATGCAACTCTAGCTTAATATACAGGAAAGCTCACTCATGTTTGTTATAAACATAATGAAGAGTTAGAAAAGTTGGATTTTAACACAGCTCTCAGGTCTTGGGGAATAGATGGTATATTTGCAGGTATGGGGGTAATCTTGCAGTTACCTATTGAAATTAATAATAGGATTATTATTATCAGCATTTCCTTTGAGTGATATACTAAAGAATTACATCTTCCCAGATCCAATTTAGATTAAAAACACCCCCAGCCAGATACTGTACCAATCACCTGACATATATATTAATTGATTCTTAGATCTTTTTCAAATTCTTAGATCATTTTCAATTTAAACCTTTATGTGTTATTATAGTTACAAGCTTTACATACCTTTTAGGGTTTTTGAGCAAAGCTTCTTGGTTAACTTCTTTCTCTCAATTGACTTAGCTCACTCTGTGTTATTAAAGTGTTTGAAAAATATTTAAGGTAAATTCTTTTCTGTGGAAACTTCTAAGGATCTGCCTTGGGGAGGCTGGTGCAGAAGGGACATGATTCTGTATTCTAGCTGTTACCTTTCTCCTAAAGTGAGGCATCTTTACATCTTCTTACTTTATACAATAACAATATAAAACAAAACGAAAACAAATGCGTAGGTAACTTTAGAGAGAGAACATTTGTAGGCATTTAAAGAAGCCTGAAGTTTAGATCAGAGTAAGTTTCAACTGAAAATTATGTAAGAATCAATTAAATCTATCCCATATGTTTGGTATGGTATTTGGCTGAGGCCGTCTGGTGCAGGATTTTTTGCTCTAAGTTGATCCTGGGAGGATGTGGATACAAAGGGAGTTGGGTGTAGGCATAACATCCATTGTCTTCCAGAGGGTAAAAAGGTTCAGATAAGTGTGCTTTTGTAATAAGCCATTCTTTTCATCGTTTTAACTTACTCCATTTCCCTTGTATTTGAAGCACACAGTCTTCCTACTCCATTTTGATTAACCCTGCATAAACCATGATACCTTCTAAAGTTTCACACTGTCTAGCACTAGCAGAAAGTCTCTTCTCTCAGCTTGTTCCCACTCAGCACTTCTTCAGATGTTTTTCCTTCTTTTGCATTATTCATTTCTTGAATGATAGGAGATTTGAGTATAAGTTGAGTATCAGGTTTCTCCATTTTCTATAAATTACATAAATTTGCACCCACTTACAGGTTTGGTAATGTTGGGAACTTCTCATTTTTGTTTCTATAGTTCATGTATAGTTACTATTTCAAGGTTTCAAATCTGTTTTTTTTTTTTTTAACTTTTATTTAAGTTCAGGGGTATAAGTGCAGGTTTGTTACATAGGTAAACTTATGCTGTGGGGCTTTGTTGTACAGATTATTTCATCACCCAAGTATTAAGCCTTGTACCCATTAATTATTTTTCCTGATCCTCTCCCTCCTCCTACCCTCTACTCTCATGATATAATAGATTTTTTTCTTCTTTTAGAAGTTATTCTTGTTCATTATAGGAAATTTAGAGGCCAGGCATGGCCACTCATGCCTGTAATCCCAGAACTTTGGGAGGCTGAGGTGGGAGGATTCTTTGATCCCAGGAGTTGGAGACCAGCCTGGGAAATGTGAGGAGACCCTGTCTCTCCAAAAAGTAAAAAAAAAAAAAAAAAAAAGTTAGTCAGGTATGAGTGGCACACGACTGTGGTCCCAACTACTTGTGAAGCTAAAATGGGAGGATCACTTGAGCCCTGGAAGTTGAGGCTGCAGTGAGCCATGATCATACCATTGCACTCCAGCCAGGACAACAGAGAAAGACCCTCTCTTCAAAAATAAAAAGAAAGAAAAGAAAATTTAGAAAATCCAGACAAGCAAAAAGAAAAGAAAAGAAGAATTACATCCAGTGATAACTATTATTAGTATTTTGGTATCTATTTTTATATACATATAGAAAAATACTATGATATTTTAATTTCTAAAAATGGCCCTTAGTGTATATCTATTGCTTTGTAATGTTCACATAAAGATGAACCACTTCCCTTGTCATGGAATGATCTGTAACATTTTAAATTCTGAATAATATTCTATGGATGTATCATAATTTATTGGGGATATATTTTTTTCTTCAGCTATACAGTAATGACTATCTTACAGCTCAATTTTTTATATTTATTTATTTATTTATGTTGTGATGAAGTCTCACTGTGTTGCCCAGGCTGCAATGCAGTGGCACGATCTCAGCTCACAGAATCAAGGGATTCTCATGCTTCAGCCTCCTGAGTAGCTGGGATTACTGGTGTCCACTACCATGCCTGGCTAATTTTTGTATTTTTTGTAGAGACGGGGTTTTCACCGTGTTGGTTAGGCTGGTGTTGAACTCCTGACCTCTAGTGATCTGCCCGCCTCAGCCTCCCAAAGTGCTGGGAGTACAGGTGTGAACCACTGTGCCTTGCTATAGCTCAATTTTTATATGCATCTATGGTTATTCCCTTTGGGTAAAGCCCTAGATGTAGAATTTTTGGGGAGGAATAAAAGGGCATTGATATTTTTCATTGCCCTCAAGGCACTTTATTATTCCCAATATAAAATCTGTAGAGCTAATCGTTGTCTTCCCTGTTTATCTTCTACAGTTTTGTGTGTGTGTGTGTGTGTTTAGTAAGTATAATATGAAAGAGTCAAATCAGATAGGGTTTGAACCCAGACCTGATTGCTTTTTCCAAATGAAGTAACCCTAGTTGTATATAGAGATTTAGCCTCAATCCCAAACCATTCATGAGTGCTCAGTTATAACTATAAATGTTACCTCCAGCTAAACAGGTACAGTAGTTGAGTGTGCCGTGAGAATGCTGTCCCTTTTTCAATTTCAGTTGACTGTATTGCCAGCTGCCCTCTTGTCCACACATATTGATACATAATTGTGGAATGATAGAGTGAATGAATGTCATTTTCTGTAGAGTCATCTCTAAAATGTAAAAATATTCTGTTTTCTGCACTTTCTGCCAACTCCTGGACTCTTAACATTTAAAATAAATTTGGAAGGTTTAAATTTACAAAATTTAGCCTTGAGCTGTGTGTGTATGTGTATGTGCATGTGTTGTTTACATCTATATTTTATCTATATATTTGTATCTTTCTTTCTTTCTGTCAATAATATGAAACTTCTTCTTAGCCAGAAATTACCTTTTGAAATCAGTTGAGTATCACTCTGGCTACTACAGAAGCATGTGGTCACTTCGAGGAACAAAACTAGAGCTATAAAATGAGCAAAAGTCAGGAAAAGATAGAAACTTAAACACTGACGGCTAGATGTAGAGAGAAATTCTCCCTTTTATTTTTGAAACTAAAATTATCTTTAGCTATCAAACATGATCCGAGTGAATGCAGTTATATTTGCATTTTTCATTTTTAGAATTTGGTTCTGAATGTAGAAGGTAAACACACGTGTACTCCCAAACATGCTTTCTGGGACAATTACTGTTTTCCAGACATTATTTTCTTCACTGTGGAATAGTTGCCTTTCCTCCTTTCTCTAAGTCAGGCTTAGGTTATCTGTTCCCTTGATACCTGGTGCTTACCTCTGTTTTAGCACTTGGGTAAGTGCTGAATACATCTTTTTTTGTTGTTTAGATAAGTATCATTTTCCTTTTTACTATCTCAAATAACAGGAACTATATTTTCAGTGTGGAATGTAACAGACATGAATAGGTTAAACAGGTAAATTTTTTTTCGTGAGATCTTGTGGACGTTCACTGTTTATAGGAAAGTTCAGTATATCCTTTAGAGACTGATTTTGCCATGTTATTTTTAAAGAGTATTTATTGTGAAGCACATTGTACATTTAAAATTGCGTAAATCATATCTTTAAGTTTAAAAAATTGAATATTCATGGACTTACTACTAAAGTTAAGAAATATACCTAGCATTCCTCTGTACTCATTCCTCACGTGGAGGCAACTCTTGCTTTATCAACCCTCTTTGTGTGGTTATTTTTGGCCTTTACATAAAGGGAATTTTACTACTGTAAATATTTATACTTTTATGCTTGCTTCATTTGCTCATTGTTATATTTTTTAAGATTCATCAGTGTTGTTTGTAGCTGTAATTTGTTTTTTGTTGTTTAATTTATTGTATATAATATATGATATATAGTAGAGATGATCAGCAAAGCCAAGAGTTGCTTCTTTGAAAATATTGATATATTTGTTTCTAACATGTTCGGTTTTACTCTTTTGTTTCCATGTTTTTAGGTTTATTCCTGCCTTTATTCTAATTTTTTAGGTTGAGTGCTTAGCTCAGTTTTGAGTCTTGCTTTTTCAGAGTATAAATTTCTCTTGAATCATCACTTTAGCTGCTTATCAGAATTTTTTATGTTTTCATACAGTTCTAAGTATTTTCTTTGTTTTTAAGACAGGTTCTTGTTCTTTTGCCCAGGCTGGAGTGCAGTGGTGTGATCATGGCTCACTGTAACCTTGACCTCCTGGGCTTAAACGATCCTCTCACCCCAGTCCCCTGAATAACTGGGACTACAGGTGCATGCCACTATGCCTGGCTAATTTTTTTTATTTTTATTTTTTGTAGAGATGAAGTCTCGCTATGTTGCCCAGGCTGGTCTTGAACTCATGAGCTCAAGCCATCTTCCCATTTTAGCTTCCCAAAGTGTGGGGATTCCAGGAATCAGCCACCACATCTGTCCTAAGTATTTTCTGTGATTTCTTTAATCCATGAGTTAATGAGCATCATGTTTCCTAATTTCTAAGCATATTTTGTTGTGGTTGTAGGTGATCTCTAAACTCTTTGTGACATGGTCAGAGGATGTGGTCTGTATCTTACCAGTTCTTTGATTCTTGTTAAGGTTAGCTCCATGGACAATGGCAAGTCTTCTCTACAAATAAGTGTTCCATGTGTAGCTTTAAAACGATGTGTATTCTCTAGTTTCTGGATGCAGTTTCATGTGTTCCATAAGATGAAAATTTTAAATGTGCTGTTTAAGTCTTTATCCTTCTTGATGTTTTAATCTACTTGATCATTTAATTACTGAGAGATTATAATTATGGATTTATTATTTTCATCTGGTTAATTCACCTTTTACATTATATGTTTTTGAGGTTTATTATTAGATGCATACAAGTTTAGATTTTCAAATATTTTTGTGGGAAATTAACCCTTTTGTCATATGTCATACCTTCTGTATCTCTAATAGTATAATTTGAATTAAAGTCTCTTTTTCTTTGATAGTAATAAAATGATATAGAGTCCCCTATAGATTATGATGGGCTTGACACACCTTTCCCTACTTGCTGGCTTTGATGTTGGATCTATATCCTTATGATTTTAGATGTGTCTCTTGTAAATAGCATATGGCTTTGCTTTTAACTGGAGAGTTCAGAATGAAGAGTGACTTGGATTTATTTATCATATTATTATGTATTTTCTATTCTGCTTTTTCATTGTCTTCTTTCCTGTCTTGCCTTCTTTTGGATAGACTGACCCCCTGCCCCACTTTTTTTTTTTTTTTTACTATTTTTATTTATTTGGGGGGTCAGGAGATTGGCTATAAGTTCTACATCTATTATTTTAGTGATTACCCAGACAATTTTAATATATACTCATCTTTATCTAGTCTAAAGTTAATATCCTTGCCTTCTATTACGGAATTGAATTGTATCCCCCAAAATTCATATGCTGAAGCCCTAATCCTCAATATGACTATATTTGGAGATAGGGCCTATAGGGAGGTAATGAAGATTAAATGAGATTATAAGGGTGGGGCCATGATCCAGTAAGATCTCTGTGGAGATACAGAGATCTCTCTCTTCCCTCTGCATACAGAGGGAAGGCCATGTAAGATCATACATGTCTACCAACCAGGAAGAGAGGCCTCACCAGAAATGCATCCAGATAGTACCTTGATCTTAGACTTCCAGCCCCCAGAACTGTGAGAAAATAAATTTCTATTGTTCAAGCCACCCAGTCTGTGACATTTCATTTCTTAGGAATTGTTTAACTCTTATAATACCTTCCTCCAACTTACATGTCGTTGTTGTTGAGTATTTTAGTTCTAGCCTGTTTTTTCTCTCTCAAGTTAGAAATTACTTTTATTGCTTTATACAGTGTCTGTTATATTTAGCCATTTATTCATTAATGTCTTTCCACCCAGTTTGTTCTTCTCTATCAGACCTTCTATCTGGGATCATTTCTCTTTTGCCTGACATATCCTTTAATTTTCCTTTGTTGAATGAGTGTGTGTTTGTGTGAAAGAGAGAAGGAGAGGCAGAGAGAGAGAGATTTTTGTTTGTGACAATCCTTTTAATTTAATTTGCTGAAAGGAAGTATCAAAAATATCATTTTATTGTCTTCTGAATTTTATTATCGTTGAGAATTAAGCAGTCAAGCTCATTTTTCTCTTTGTAAGGGAACCTATCTTTCCAAACTCTGGTTCCTTCTAAGATCTTTTGAAGATGCTCTCTTTCTCCTTAAAGATATTATCTCTCTCTATTCTGAATTTTTGATCTGATGTTTTTGGGTATGAATTTTAACATATTTGGCATTAGATAGACTACATTGAGGACTAGCATTTTTCAGGAATTCTGGAAACCTATTTACAATCCTTTTGAATATTTTCTCATTAATTTTATGATCTCCTTCTAGAACTCCAATTCCATGTCTGGTAGACTTTCTATGTTTTTCTTCCTTAGTTCATCTCTTTTATCTCTTACCTTTCCTTGTTTTCGCTTGATTGTATTTGGAAAAACTTCCTGTGTTCTAACTTGCAGTTTATTTACTTCAACTGTATCTAATATGCCACTTTGTCGATTTAGTTTTTAATATCAGTTATAGTTTTCATATGTAGAACTTTATTTGCAAGTCTGCTTGTCTTCTGGTCGATTTAGTTTTTAATATCAGTTATAGTTTTCATATGTAGAACTTTATTTGCAAGTCTGCTTGTCTTCTGGTCATAATTCTAACCAGTTATTATTTTTATATTCCTTGTCTAATAATTTTATAACTGAAGTCTTTTGTGAGTTTGTCTTTTTTTCCCCTTGCTCTTAATCTCTCATCTTACTTTATTTTGAGGTTTTTGTGATTTTTTTTTTTTTTTTTTTTAAGGCTGTGTTCACTTGCCTTGGAATTTTGCAGTAATTATTTCAGGCCTGTGTTGAAGGTGAGTTCCTCCAGAGGGGAAATATATTTCCTGTTGCCTACTAGCTTGGGTGGTGTACTGACTTCGGCACATTTTAAATTAGATTTCTGTTTGATGATGCCTTGTTTCTTAAAATGTACCTTGAGGTTACAGATCTTTTGGGAGAGATTATTTTCTTTTTTCCATGATGTACTTTGTTCATGTAATAAAATATAATTTTTATTTCTGTTTCCTTTGACATGGTAGAGTTTATTTTTTGTTCACTTTTTCCCTAGCAAATATTGGTCCCATGAAGTCCCTGGTTGCCATTGAGGTATTCTGACAAATATTCTAATTCTATAATTGCAACTCAAATGATTTTGACTATACTAAAGACACTATTTTATTTCTGAGATCATAAACATGTATAAAATAGAATATCCTTGTTATTCAGATTAATAAGCAGACCTTAACTAATCTTACTGTGGAGCATTTGCTTTTGAAAAGACAAAGCAGACATTAATGTATTACAATATGATAGCAAAATACCTTTCTCTTTTTAATTTCGATTTTTAATTTGACATTTTTCTGTTAATAAATTAGAAATTTCTGTATATAATGTTATTGTCAGCATTTTCTGTTCTTCAGTCCCAAACTTCATTTTGTTTACAGTCATGTAGTATTTAGTTTTGTATTTTGTTTTTTAGAAAGTTATTACCAGCTCCTTGTTTTAAATTTGGTTTCATCTTCCAGCTGGAAAGACATTGCCAGTCACATTTAGCTTTCTGTTCCTTCATATGTCTAGGCTTTGCCTTTAAAATGGTAGTAGCTGCAGTTAAAAAGCCATCCATGGTTCACAGATTCCTTACTTATATTCTCAAAAGCAAGTTAAAGATGGCAAACTGCAGGGTTCTTCTGGGTACTTCACTTTTAAAAAGGAACAGTTATTTTATGCTTATTTGAAATGGTACATCTTGGTAAACATTTTAAAGTAATGTTTGTTTTCATTCTTTTTATTTTTTATTTTTTAGTTTTTATAGCATCTTCAAATTTTTACTTTTAACCCTACATGATATAGTGATGTGGATGCAACCTTGGTCATGATGGACAGTTAGTTACTAGAAAGGTTGAAGAACTTCAGCATTATATCTCTCAATACTCAGTTGCTGTACGTTAGCAGTAAAAGCAGATATAGTAGCAAATGAAGCTGAATAAATTTTAAAAAAAAGACTAAGGTAATTAGCTTGATTATCTTTGGAGAATGATTCCATTCATCAGGTGATGATGGAATAAAATTAAGCTTCCATGTCATAAAATTAAGCTTTTACTATTTTCTGTGCTGTTTTTACATTTTCAGTTTTAAAGTTTATCTTTTTGTCCTTTTACTTTTCCTCACCTTGAGTAAATAGGCACCAAAATGGAAATAATCTTGGAAGCATACATAATAGAATCTCACTTTGGTAAGATCTTTGCTCATATCTAGATTCTAGGTTGGAATAAACTTCCTGCAAACAGTCCCTCTAGTAGCTATTTTTTTTTTTTTTAGTAGATAGAAGACCCTTATATCAAAAGCCACATTTTATAAAGAATCCATTTAGTCTGTGGCCCTTGTAGGAAGGAGAATTTTCTTTTTTATCTTATACAAACTTGAGACTTGATCATTTCGCTGAATGTTGTTTCTCTTAGACCCTATGTTCAAGTCTGATTTTTTTCCTGCTCAATTCCAGTGTAATAAATATTCTGCATATAAGAATTTTCACATTTAGTTTCATCACCTGTTATACAAACTCAGCATTTGGGCCACATTGTTGCAGTGGTTCTTGCCCTAATTGAATATATATTGAGTATACACATACATACACATATACACATCACTTTCTGGTGTTAATCAATCTCTCATGGGCCCTATTTGCTAGACTAAATAAAATGAAGAGTGAGCATGAGTGAGGTATAATACAAATGGAAAAGCTTTACGTAAGTATAAGCAGTGATATTTATAAACAGTATTTCATACTTTTCGTTCTCTGTCTTTGGTTTGAGAGAAAATCCAGGAATTGCATTTCTGACTTTTGTGTGCACAGTTAATGCTGAGCCATTGAATATCCTATGGGCCTTTGGTCTTATCAGTCTTAATATCAGTTGCATCAGCTCTTTGTGATCTTGCAAAGCTTTTACCGGTGCTTTAATCTTTGAGCAGAGAACTAGAAGACCAGTGGCAGGTGTCTTACTGTGTGGGGACAATAACTTGCGACACTATCAGTGGGAAACCCAGTAACAACCAAACACCACAACCTCCCACTGGACCCTTTCTCCCTTGTGACTGTGGTGCATGATGATAAATTGTTCTTTGGTATTAAGAACACAGCCATTTTATCATCTTGATTTTTTTTTTTTTTCAGTTTTAAAAGTTCAAAATGAATAGTGCAGATTTTCTTTAAAACATTTTGTTTTGCTAAGTCATATTTTTGGTGGGGAGTGAGCAAGGTTTATGTTGGTAGGTGACATACAGTACTTTGAATTTAGAATGATAATTATATAGCCCTTTTACCTGGAGTAGTCCTTTCCAGTTGTTGGTTGCACAGAAAACTTGACTGAATATTAAAATTTAGAAATAGTAGAAATGGGGTTGTTTTAGAGGATTTAGTTTTTTGTTTAGATGAATTCTGCTTTATAACAGGATTCAGTAGAGTCTTTCAGCTAGGAAGGTTTCAGGAAATATTAAATATTGTTGAATTTAAAATGGTTTGCCAGCAATTTGATTTTAGAAGACATTTTTTCAGGACCACATGCATATTGTAAAATTTTATCTGTTCTTACGGTGAAAGACATCTGTTTTTGGTCTTTATTTTCTTTCTGCTCTTATTCCTCATGACCTATTCTTTCCCACTCTTTGCCTACCAAACTATAACAAAGAAACTATAACTTGAAAACTAAAATATGCTAGTCTTTAGCCTAGTACTTAGAGATTCCTCTTAGTAGATGATACCATACTGTCATAGAGCATGAGCTTTAGAGAGTGTTATAAGAAGACATGGACACATAACTGTTCTGAGAAATGAGTCATTGGGCAATTTCTTCATTGTGTTAACGTCATAGAGTGTGCTTACACAAGCCTAGATGGTATACCCTGCTCTACACCTAGGCTATATTATGGTGTAGGCTATTGCCTCTGGGCTACAAACCTGTAAAGCATGTTACTGTATTGAATACTGTAGGCAGTTGTAGCACAACTGTTAGCATTTATATATCTAAACATAGGTACAGTAAAAATATGGTGTAAAAGAGAAAAAATGGTACCCCGTATAGAGCACTTACCATGAATGGAGCTTGCAGGATGGAAGGTTATTCTGTCAGTGAGTGGTGAATTAATGTGAAAGTCTGGGATATTTTTTTTTTTTTGAGGCGGAGTCTCGCTCTGTCACCTGGGCTGGAGTACTGTGGCCGGATCTCAGCTCACTGCAAGCTCCGCCTCCCGGGTTCACGCCATTCTCCTGCCTCAGCCTCCCGAGTAGCTGGGACTACAGGCGCCTGCCACCTCGCCCTGCTAGTTTTTTGTATTTTTTAGTAGAGACGGGGTTTCACTGTGTTAGCCAGGATGGTCTCGATCTCCTGACCTCGTGATCCGCCCGTCTCGGCCTCCCACAGTGCTGGGATTACAGGCTTGAGCCACCGCGCCCGGCCGAAAGTCTGGGATATTAACGTACACCACTGTAGACTTTATAAACACAATATACCTAGGTGACACTACATTTATTTTTAAAATTTCTTCAATAATACCTTACTGTAAATTTTTTACTTTATACACTTTTTAATTTCTTAAAACTTTTTCATTTTTTTGTAATAACATCTTAAAACATGAGTGCATTGTACATTTGTATACATTTTCTTTATATTCTTATTCTATAAGCCTTTTTCTATTAAAAGTTTTTTTGTTAACTTTTAAGCTTTTTGTTAACTAAGACACAAACACACAATAACTTAGGCCTACACAGGGCCAGTATGACTGTCCTCCACCTCTATAGCTTGTCCCACTGGAAAGTCTTCAGGGGCAGTAACACATGGAGCTGTCATCTCCTGTGATAACAATGCCTTCTTCTGGAATACTGAAGGATGTGCTTGAGGCTGTTTTATGTTAACTTTTAGAAATCTTAATAAGTAGTACTCTAAAATAACAACAAAAAGTGTACAGTAGTAAGTACATAAACCAGTAACATCCTTTATTATGTTTGTTCAGTATTACGTGCTGTATGTGCTATACTTTTATACAACTGGCAGCACAGGAGGTTCGTTTATGCCATCATCACTACAAACACATGAATATTGTGTTGTACTGCAAAGCCGTGATGGCTACGATGTCACTAGGTGATGGGAATTTTTCAGCTCCATTATAATCTTATGAAAGGAATTTTTCAGCTCCATTATAATCTCATGAAACCACTGTCATATAGTGGTCTGCCCTTAGCTAAAATGTCATTAAACAGTACATGACTGTAAATGAGGAATTATGTTTTCACTGTTTTTCACTCTTGTAGCATCCTGAGTTTTTCTTCACAGCACATACATCATGGCATAACTCAGGAGTTACCATGTGAGTAGTGTGAGTCTGATGAACTTGTACATAAGATCAGGAGATATATCCAGTTTGTTTCCCATTGTAAGTAGTGCTTAGTCAGAAGCTGGTTTAGAGCAGGTGCTTAGCAACTGTTTGTTAAGGGAAGGATGGAAATGTATTTAAAGAAGTGTGTAAGTCAAGTTGAAAAGTATATGCCAAAGATTTATATAGTATACTTGGATAGCATGGTGGAAGACTGAGTATCAGGGAAAGATGTGCAAGTGAAGGTAAATTCGGTTGACGCATGATGACGCTGTCAACGTTTCTTTTGTCTTTATCTGGTGGTCGCTTTGAATACTAAAACTGAAGTCTTATTTCATAGATTTTAAAATTCTAAGTATTTTTAGTATGACCTTTAGAACCTTTTCTTCAGAACCTTTCTAACTGTAATTATTTTGATCATAGCAGTGAATCAAGGTCAAAACAGATTCGCTGTTATTTTTGAGGATGAGTCAACGTTGCTCTTCACCAATCCTATTTTGAAATGGTGTACGTTAGAGCAGAATGATCTTTATTTCAGTGATGTTTCCCTTGTGTTGTTTTCTGGTTTCCCACTCATGAAAAAATTTCATAATTCTATATTTTTCTTTGTGTTCATTATTGGAATTTGCTATGGTAATTCATTACATTTACATAGTGCAGGACCAAAGGACTGAGGATCTATCCTTTGATTTTTTTTTTAAGTGTGTGTGTATGGTTGACTGTTGTATATACAATCATGAGGTTATTTGAGGTATCTGATGGTGTTGTGAAGGTCTTCTGATTCTATGTTCTATGAAATTTCTATTATACCCTTGGAAATGAGGTACCTGGTTGATGGGGGAGTGGTAGGGTGGTAGGGTAGGGAGTCTACCAGATGTGTCTGTTATGCCAAGAGATTATGCTTGAACTGTCTCAGATAGTGATGTTATCTGGTGTGGGAAGAAAGAGGAGACCATGGTATATATATATGTGTCCTTCACTTGTTTTTAGTAGATATCATGTCATATATGGGCTTGGTACATGATTGTTGCCTGAGACCTATTTGTTGAATTGACTTGGCGGGAGCTCTCAGGGATAATCACAGTCAGCGACAAAAAGTATTGTTATGAAAAACAAGTAAGCTAGACTACAGTTGCATCTGGGGATAGAGGAATACTCTTGGCATAGATGTAGTAGACTATTCCTAGAAAGTTGAGTAAGAAATATGTAGAATTCTGACACTGTTTAAAGTCGTGAAAAGGCAAAAGAAGCTGTACCATTATTTTTTGTTCTGAAAAGAGATATTTGAAAGTCACTTTTCTGAAATAAAAGGGTAAGTTACAGGAAGAGAAACAAAGACATCTTATCAAAAATCACAGCACAGAATCTTGAAGTGAGAAAGAGCTTTAAACTCAGTTTGAGGTGAGGTATGGAAAAATAGTCATTTGCAAGGATGAAGGAGTAGAATCCTAAATGTCACTGAATGGTTAGTGTTGTAGAGGATGTGATTTTCTTTTCTGACTTAAGTGAAACTGCTAGTGCATACTTACTGAGCACTGTATGTCAATACTTAACATTTGCTGTCTCGCTTAGTCCTTGTTATAGCTTCATGAACTAAACTGCACTATGATCATCTCCATTTTTCTGATGAAAAACCTGAGGTTCAGTAACCTGCCCAGTGACACACAGTTTGTAAATAGCAACCAGGCACTCTGACCACTGCCAAGGTGGGCACAATGAGCTTCTGGAGGAAGAGTGTGGAACTGCTCAATAGATAGACTGTTGTTTCCCCGACTGACTTGTTATTCCCTCCAAAAAACACGCCAAAATCATTTGTAGTGAGATGCGGTGAAGAGAGAACCAGCATTTTTAGAAGAAATACCACCAGTATGATGGTAGAAACATTTAGTTTTGATTAGATAAACTAATTTTAAGTCCTTGGAAATTCGTGCTAGATTTGTGACTATTAAGGAAAAATTAAATGTCTAATTGTGAAGATAGGCATATGCGGTCAGATGAGTACAGAGTTGCTAAGGGAACAGGTTAAAAAAGTGAGTGGCATGCTGAGCTCTACCCAGAAATTCAGTTCAATGCTAAAGCCGGATGAAAAAAAAAATTCTAGTGGAATAGCATGAAAATAACAAAATAAGCATGCTGTTTTGGCTCGTTTTGCTTTTTTAAAAAAATTACATTGATTCTGAGGGAATATTTGTGGAAACTGGAAAGATGACCTAGAGATTAATGTGAAAAGACAAAGAGTTTTTTTTAGATTACTAGGTAAGTAATTGCAGGAAATATGGGGTACACTTAAAAGTAGTGACTAGGTAAAGTACCATATTTAAATTTTATTCTTTAGGGGATAACAAAATCCTATTTTCATAAGAAACATGTGCCGTTTACCGAGGAGAGTACATTTGTTGCATAATAACAGTAACACTTACCTAACAAGGTACATTTGAGTAGTTCCTCCTGTCACTAGTTTCTAAATGTTTAAATACCTTATTTCGTTTTATCCATGGACAACAGGCATAATGAGATAGACAGGAGAATGCTTATCTTGCTGTCTTAATGTATTTCCTAAGGAACAAAGTTTTTTTTTTTTTTTTTTTAAGGAATATGTTTTACGATCATTGAAAGGAAATGTTAACATATATATTTATAATATATGAAATGTTCAAGAAGTTTTTTTTTCTGACTATAAGAAAATTACTCATTTTACAAGATTTGGAAAATAAGGAAAAGAAAAGCTGGAGAAAAATGTACCACAGACTGTCCTACTGGTCAGAAATATATGGTTTTTTTGTTTGTTTGTTTTTTGTTTTTTGAGACGGAATCTTGCTCTGTCGCCCAGGCTGGAGGGCAGTGGCGCGATCTCGGCTCACTGCAAGCTCCGCCTTCCAGGTTCACGCCATTCTCCCACCTCAGCCTCCAGAGCAGCTGGGACTACAGGCGCCCACCACTACACCTGCCGTATTTTGTTTTTTGTATTTTTAGTAGAAACGGGGTTTCACCATGTTACCCAGCCATCCCTGACCTCATGATCTACCCGTTTTTTGTTTTTTGTTTTTTCGATAATTTAGTTGGGTTTTCCTTTCTCTTTCTTTCTTTTATTTTATTTTAGTTTAAGTTCTGGGATACATATGCAGAACATGCAGGTTTGTTACACAGATACACATGTGCCATGGTGGTTTGCTGCACCTATCAACCCATCATTTAGGTTTTAAGCCCCGCATGCGTTAGGTATTTGTCCTAAAGCTCTCCCTCCCCTTTCACCCTGCACCCCAAACAGGTCCCAGTGTGTGATGTTCCCTTCCCTGTCTCCATGTGTTCTCATTGTTCAGCTCCCACTTAAGAGTGAGAACATGCGGTGTTCGGCTTTCTGTTCCTGTTAGTTTGCTGAGAATGATGCTTTCCAGCTTCATTCATGTCCCTGCAAAGGACATGAACTCATTCATTTTTATGGCTCTATAGTATTCCATGGTGTATATATACCACTTTTTCTTTATCTAGTCTATCATTGATGGGCATTTGGTTTGGTTCCAAGTCTTTGCTATTGTAAATAGTGCTGCAATAAACATATGTGTGTGCGTGTCTTTATAGTAGAATGGTTTATAATCCTTTGGGTATATACCCAGTAATGGGATTGCTGGGTCAAATGGTATTTCTGGTTATAGATCCTTGAGGAATTGCCACATTGTCTTCCACAATGGTTGAACTAATTTACACTCCCACCAACTGTAAAAGTGTTCCTAGTTCTCCACATCCTCTCCAGCATCTGTTGTTTCCTGACTTTTTAATGATTGCCATTCTAACTGGTGTGAGATGGTATCTCATTGTGGTTTTGATTTGCATTTCTCTATTCACCAGTGATAATGAACTTTTTTCCATGTGTTTGTTAGCTGCATAAATGTCTTCTTTTGACAAGTGTCTGTTCATATCCTTTACCCACTTTTTGATGGGGTCGTTTGTTTTCTTTTTGTAAATTTTTTTAAGTTCCTTGTAGATTCTGGATATTAGACTTTTGTCAGATGGGTAGACTGCAAAAATTTTCTACCATTCTTAGGTTGCCTGTCCACTCTGATGCATGTTAATATTTTGATATGTTCTCTTCTAAGTCTTTGAAAAAATTTTCAAAACATAGTGGGAACGTATTGTGTATACAGCTTTTCTTCACTCAATATGCTAGCATAATATTTTCACGTGTCATTAAATATTCTTCAAGAACAGTTTTAGTTGCTGTGCAGCATTCTATTTTATAAATCACATAATTTTGTTTTTAAATGTAAACCTTTAGATTGCTTCAAATTTCTTACTATGATGTACATGAATTTTTTTGTTGTTTTTTTTTTTGAGTAGGAATTTTGCTCTTGTTGCCCAGGCTGGAGTACAATGGCGTGATCTCGCTCACTGTAACCTCTGTCTCGTGGGTTCAGGTGATTCTCTTGCCTCAGCCTCCCAAGTAGCTGGGATTATAGACATGAACTACTTCACTTGGCTAATTTTTGTAATTTTAGTAAAGAAGGTGTTTCACCATGTTGGCCAGGCTAGTCGCAAACTCTTGACCTCAGGCGATCCACCTGCCCTGGCCTCCTAAAGTGCTGGGATTACAGGCCTGAGCCACCACGCCCAGCCATGAAATTTTTTTAACTTTTTGCTCAGGATTACTCTGGCTATAAGGGATCTTCTGTGGCTCCATAGAAATTTTAGCATTTTAAAAAATATTTCTGTGAAGAATGTCATTGACATTTTGAAAGATTGCTGTGAATGTATAGATTGCTTTGGGTAATATAAAGTTATTTCTTAAGTATGGATCCTGAGGAGTAAAATTTCTAGAAAGTTTTAATATTTAATTTTCATAAACTTTTTGAAGTTCTACATAAGAGTCAGAAAGATGTACCAATCATAAAGGCACAGTTCAGTGAAATTTGAAAGAAACTGAATATATGAACCTCCCAGAAACCCTTTCCCAGTCATAACTCCTACTCTTCCCCAAAGGTAACCAATAAACTGCTAACATCATAGATGAGTTTTGCCTGTGTTTGAATTTTATATAAATTGAATAATATTGTATATACATATTTGTGTCTGTCTTTTGTTCAATGTTATATTTGTGAGATTCATCCCTGTATTGTGTTATAGTAGTTTTGCCCATTTTCATGGCTGTGGAGTATTAGATTATATGAATATAATGACATTGATTTATCAGTTCTATTGATGGACATTTTTGCTGTTCTAATATTTCAAATAATGCTTCCAGGAATATACTTGTATTGAACTTTTGGTGTACAAATCTAAGTATCTCTGTTCATTACTCAGGAGTGGGATTACTGGGTAACAGAGTGGGCATAACTATAAATTTACCATAGACAGCATACTGTTATCTAGTTACCCATTTCCACGCCCAGTGAATGAAAGTTTCATTTACATCACATCCTGGTCAATATTTGCTATGTTTTATATTTAGTTTTTCAACTTTAGTCATTCTGTTGGGTTTTTTTTGTGATTTTCATTTGCATTTCCCTGATGAGTGGTGAGGAAGAACACGTTTACATATGTTGTGGATTTTGTTTTGTATTGTTTTGTTTTGGCTGTTTGGATATGTTTGTGAAGTTTTTGTTCAAATCCTTTGCCTATCTTTCAGCCTGGGTTGTTTATCTTTTTCTTACAAATTTGTTGGCATTTAAATATATATATTCAAAGGATAAGTCCTTTGTCAGTATGTGATTGCAAATGTCTTCCGCCTTTTGGTTTGCCTTTCTGTTCTTGTAATTTCACCTTTTGGTGAATTTATCACTCTTTATAAAGGCAGTGCTTTTGACATCCTGTTTGTGCCTTAAAAATATATTTGATTTGGAAACTTAATAAATGTTAAGAAACTTACTTGAGCTAATTAGAGGCTGATATTTGGTTGTTATGAGAGCTATTCAATTTTTTCTTCATGCCTATTCCACGAGTGACGTCTTTCAGATGTTGTTTCTCCCAACCTTTCCATGAACCCAGAACGCCAGCTTCCAGCCCACTGAGACTGTGCTCTACCCAGCTTCCCAGCCTTTCGGCTGCCTCTTTTACCAGACTCTCAAGCTTTTCAGCAGCTTTTAATCCTTTCAGCTGCCACTTTGCAGGCTCTCGGTTTCTCAGCTGCCTTGAGAAAACCTCTGAGCTAGCATTTCAGAATTAGCTCATGCCTTCAGGTGAAAAATAACCCGAATTGCAGAGTGCCTCACTTTTCTATACTTCATTTCTCTCAGATCATAGCCTCTCAGGTTCTCCCTGCTTTGGTGGCTCTTAGATGTCTTCAAAGAGATTTGAAAATGTTATCCAGCTTTTTTGGTTGTTTTTGGTGGGAGTGTTTGTCTGCTGCAGGCTTGACTTTATTTGCTAGAAGTGGAAGTCTCTAGGAATGTTTTTAAGGCTGTTGAAATAGCTTCCTGAATTACTATAGGCTTACATTCCCATTGGTGGAGTATCAACTTGCTAGAATTATTTTCATCTTGTTTAAACCTTTGAAAATCTAGACAAAAAATTAATATTCCATTATGTTTGAATTCTTGTTTTTGCTTGAGTGAGACTGAACACTGTTTCAAACAATTGTTGTTTTTTTGCACCTTGTATTTGTGATTTACTTGCGAATATACATTATTATTTGTTGATTTTTAAGAATTTTTAATATGTAATATTGCCTGTATTAACAAATAAGAATCCATGCATTTGAAGATACTATATTAATAGACCAGAATAATTAGCCTTTTCATTAATCTTTATAATGTTTTAATATTTTTGAAGGCAAGGGTTGTGTCCTCTTTTCTTTTGTATTCTGTCTTGGTATCTGTTATGTGGTACAGGTCTTATTAACATGAAGCGGATTACATTTAAAAAATAATGTAGAGAGAAGGGCAGGAAACCCTTGAGGAATGTTTTCTTATGTCATGCTGTGTTCGGTGGTTTATCTGTATGAAAGTTTGTCTATTTAGGAGCATCATCTCAAGTCTAAGTTCATGAGGCATCACATTTTTTAGCTTTATTGATATATATGATATACAAAAAATTGTACACCTTTAATATATACATCCTGAAGAGTTTGGACATATGCGTACACCTGCGATATCTTCACCACAACCAAGGCACTGAACATATTCATCACCTCCAAAATTTTCCTCATGTTGTTTTGTATGTGTATGTTCTTGTAAGAACACAACATCAGATCTGTTATCTTAATGTATATTAAAATACGCAATACTCTATTGTTAATACAGGTACTATGTTGTACCCCAGATTATTAGAACTTACTCTTGCTGCATAACAAACTTTATAACCATTGAAGAACACGTCCCCATTTCTCCCTCTCCCCAGTCCCTGGCAACTACCATTCTATTCTCTTCTATGAGTTTGACTATTTTAGATACCTCCTATAAGTAGAATCAGAGCCATTCCAATTTTGAGTTGTTATTTTCTTTCTCACATCCATGCAAATCACTAACTTAAGATCAAATTCTCCTTTGTGATATATCAGAAAGTACCTGTTTTATAAATCTCCACAAATTTAAAAGGGGAATTGTATATCTTGGCTTCCTCACATGAAGTTAAATTAATCTCGCTCCTGGAAGCATTCATATAAATGGTGAGTGTCAACCTTACCAGTTGCATTTTGAAGGAGTTGAAGTGTTAGACCACTTTAAACTGATTTCAGAGTTCTAAAGCATGCACATAAAAATTTAGAAAATCTAAAACATTCTTCATTCCCATAGTTTATCCAAGTCTTAAGTGTTTGGATTTCAAGAAATCATCCAGTGTAATTTTTAGTCAGCAGTATGAAAATTGTGTCTGAGGATAAGGGATAATGGAATTTTCCTTATCCACATTTTGGCTCTATTAATTGTGAAAGTATGATATAACTCACAGAAATGTCCTTGTTTTAGTCACTGCTCTACATTTTTTTTTTTTTTTTGGTCATTTTGTAAAACACATTATTTGCGCTCATGCTGCCTCAGGCCCTCAGGGAATGGAGTTCTGTAGAAAACTTGAAGCCTTTGGGAAAGGCTGGTCTAAAAATAAAACCCTCAAGGTGTTAGACCGGGGATGAGGGACAGCATTTTTAACATTGCAAATTGCTATATTACGTGGAATAAAAGTCCATTCTCTTTCATAGGTTATGTGAGAAGCAGTAAAATATTTTGGAAAGAGCAGAAACTGTGGAGCCAGGCACCCTGGGTTCTAATTCCAGCCCTCCCACCAGCTCTGTGATTGGCGGCACATTGCCCTCTAAGCCTTGGTTTAATGCTCTCGAAAATGGGGAACATAACTTCTGTCTTTGGGGTGGTTTGTCAGGATTAGCAATAATATATGTTAAGGTCTGGTACATGGTAGACATTCAAGAATTGGTAGCTATAATAATTGCACATCTGAAATTTTGTTTCTTTTTCTGGGATAAGACTTTTTTCTGCCCCTAGTAAAATGATAACTCAAAGATGAGAGGCAGTTTACCTGAGTTCCAATCCTCACTCTACTGTTTACCAGCTATGTGACCTTGGGCAAGTTACATAGTTTGTGGCTCAGCTTCCTCATCTATAATTTACATTTCCTCCTTTGCTTGAAAACTTACTAAGGTTTTATATGTATATACTATTGTATGTATGAGATATAAAGTTGGAGATTGAACAAGTCTATGGGTTATTTTCTGAGTACCATTGAATGTCATTTACAAAAAATAGTTTTCTTTTGCTTTGAAGTAACAGTACTAGAATTGTTTTCTTTTTTGTTGCATTTTTATAGTAATTTTTTTATATCCTACATTTCAAGTATACCACTTTTTATATAAGGTTTTGTTTTACTCCAGTTTAGTATCAGGTAATCTTATGCAGATGTTCATATGATGCCATCTTTATGGCTCACTCTTATGTTAATAAACCATAGTTATTCCTCAGAGACAGAGAATATATAATTGTAGCCACTGCTCAGAGATAAAGATCAAAGAATAGATGACATCTCAAAAGTAAAACAAACTTGTAGGGGAGACTAAAGACTATGTAGGGGACTTCAACACCCCATTCTCAGTGTTAGATCATCTAGACAGAAAATTAACAGAGAAACCTTGGATTGGACCTAACAGACATTTTCAGAGTATTTCACCCAACAGCTACAGAATACACATTCTTCTCATCAGCACATGGAACATTTTTCTAGGATAAACCATGTGTTGGGATGCAAAACAAATGTCAACAGAATTGAAACCATATCAAGTATCTTTGCAGATGACAATGGAATCAATAACAAGAGGAACTTTGGAAACTTCACAAATAAATGGAAATTAAACATGCTCCTGAATGACCACTGGATCAGTATGGAGTTTTCTCTAAAAACAAAGAGTAAAACTACCATACAATCCAGCAATTTCAGTACTGGGTATGTATTCAAAGCAAAAGGAATTTGTATATCCAAGATACCTGTGGTTGCATGTTTATCATAGCAGTATTGATATGGAATCAACCTAAATGTTCATCAACAGACAAAGGGCTAAAGAACATGTATATGTACACAATGGAGTGCTATTTAGCCATAAAACATGAAAGCATGTTATTTGCAGCAAGGTGGATGGAACTGGAGGTCACTATGGTAAGTTAAATAGTCTAGGAACAGAAAGACAAGTACCAGATGTCTTATTCATGTGGGAGTCAAAGGAGATATGTCCTGGAGGTAGAGAATAGAATGATAGATACCGGGAGCTAGGAAGATACCAGAAGAGGAAGAGAGGATGAAGAGAGGTTGGTTAATGGATACAAAGATACAGTTAGATAGAAGGTATAAGTTCTAATGTTCAATAGCAGAGTAGGGTGACTATAGTTAGCAGCAATGTTCTTTATATTTCAAACTAGCTAGAAGAGAGAACTTGAAATGTTCCCAACACATAGAAATGTTAAATACTCTAGATGATGGATACTCCAGATACCCCGACTTGATTATTACGCATTCTATACATTTAACATATGGTCACATGTACCACACAATTACGTAAAATATGCATCAATAAAATAAAAAAATAAAAAGAAATAGAAATAGGAGACAAAGGGAATATGAACAAAACCTGTCACCCATAGGACTTATCACTTCTTTTGCTTTTTGCATTTCTAAAAGGTTAATCTTTTAGCCACTTAAAAATACATTTTAAAGTTTTCAATTATAATTAATTTTCTCTTCTATTAAATATTGACCTTTCCTGCCACTTGAGTTTCAGTTTTAATTGTCATCAGAAGTCACTTAGCATATTCTCTGAAACAGAGCCCTTGCTGGCATTTAGTTTCTTTTTAGTATTTTTGGGATAAAGTAACAGGAAGGCAAATAAATCTTTGTGTTTAATAATCTAATTTTTTAAAAGTCCATGGAAAAACTGAGTGTTCCTTTGAACATTAGTGAGAAAATTCTTCTTTTTTTGTGGTGAATATTCTGGTTGGAATTAGAAATATATTAGGAATGGAATGGCATTATAAATAGAACACTACTTGTGGTTCATGCTTAAAATGTACACACAGCATTTTTTTCGTTAGCTTTATTGCATATAGGTTTTAGGTTAGATATGCCTTGCATATAAGGTAATTTTGATACCATGATGATGTGCCCTATATAAAAACTAACTTTAGATAAGCTCTTCCTTACCCTGTCTCACTCTATGTGATTATTGTGTATTCTTTTTTGGTTTGTTTTCAAAGCTTCCTTTGACTCTATTTACAGGTAAACCAGAGAATAACAGAATTCAACAACAAAAAAATGTAGACATTGTTATAGTGATCTAAATTTATGGACTATTCATTTTAATTGCAAAGTAGGTTGCCCAATGAAAGTGATTGCCTTTAAAAAAAAAAATGAAATAAAGTTGAAAATTGCATTGCTTCTGAAGTGAAATGGTTGGTTCTTTTTTTCTGGTTCTACCTTTTTCATAACAGAACTCAGGAGTATACTTCCATCCTGGTGTGTCCTTCAACTACCATTCTCCTGGTTTTAATTAGAATCTCTGGATATGTAGCAAGGGCCTAATATAGGAAGGAATATAAACTTATATGTGATACGTTTTTTTCTTTCCTCTCTTAGTTTGCAATTTTTTTTCTTTCTTAGATGAGAGGAAAGATGGGAATGAAGGGAAGACCAAGTGAACTTCTTCTTGGCTAGGAGTGTGGCAAATAATAGAAGAACATGATGTGACATCTTTTCAAGTGCAGCTTCTGGCCCAGAATGAGAGAGAGATGCTCCATAATGTCACAAGAGCTCTCCTTTCTTTTAGGCATTCTTTCTTTTAGACTTTCATTTTGTTCAAGACAAAAGCAGACACTCTTGAGTAACACCAGTATTTCAGATTCCTATCTGTTTTATTCCGCTGTCAGTGATGAGTTGGCTGGAAGACGTGGGTTATTCCCTTAGTCCTCTCCTAGGCTTTACTAGCAGCCAGTTTCTGATTATCCATTAGGGGATAGAAGAGTAATTTTAGAACAGCAATTTTTTCATAGTGTTGCCACTCGATTCTTCCCAGCATCCTGGGATCAGTGGAATCAAGGCCAACCTTTAGAGCATATGCAGTGAGTACAGCATTTTAGAGGATTGGACTGGGACCGGGGCTGTTGGGAGGTCTCTGCTGGGACCCCTGAGAAGCTTGAGCCCAGGTCCTGCAGAATCTGCAGACTGTGGTTTGCTTCTTACCTTCTTTTCCATGGTTAGAGTGACATAAATGGTTATCGTATCTTAAGCAACACTAGGATACATAGCTTTGTGTTAGGTCAGATATGTTACAAAAAAGATAGGTTGCAGCTTGCATCCTCAAGGAATTTTATACAGGAAACAGGAAGAAAAGTGTGACAGAATAGTACAAGATCAATATTGATTTAATGTGAAAAAAATTATACAAAACTGTAAGTGTATGGGTAAAATAATATTTTACTCCCTTAATTTCATACCAGAAAAGAAATCCCTTTTGTCCATTTGGTCTGTTTGTCTATATGTATGTACATATGCACAAACACATGCATGTATATATATATACACACACACATCTACATACATACATAACAATGGGACTATGTTGTGTGTCATTCTGCATGTTAATTTTTTTTTTTTTTTAGTATATAATGAACATTCTCTGATGTCACTATTCTAGATTGACATATTTGTGACAGCTGCATGGTATTTCTAGTATGTATGTACCGCACTTTATTTAACTGTTATCTTTTTTTTTTTGAAATGGAGTCTAACACTGTCGCCTGTGCTGGAGTGCAGTGGCACAATCTCAGCTCACTGCAACCTCTGCCTCTTGGGTTCAAGTGATTCTCATGCCTCAGCCACTGAGTAGCTGGGATTAGAGATACGTGCCACCACACCCAGCTAATTTTTGTATTTTTAATAGAGACAGAGTTTCACCATGTTGGCCAGGCTGGTCTCGAGCTCTTAACCTCAAGCGATCTTAACCTCAAGGCTGCCTCAGCCTCCCAAACTGCTGGGATTACAGGCATGAGCCACTGTGCCCCAGCTTATTTAACTGTTATCTTATTGATGAGTATTAAAAAGATGTTGAGTTTTTCACTATGGAGTAATGCTACAATGAACATTCTTACCTGCATGTTTATGCTAGTGTTTTTATCATGTAGAATTCTAGATAATATTTAAATTGTTTAATATTAAGAAGTACTGCCTACTCTTACTCCCAAAATGTTGTACCAGTTCATACTCCACCAATAGGCTATAATAGAGATATTGATTGCATAACATAGTCAAAATCTGTCAGGGTAACCAGCCCCCCATATTTCAATGTAGGTTCTTTTCTATTTTCCTTAAGTGTTGGCTGGTCTGAGAAATAAAGAGAAAGAGTACAAAAGAGAGAAATTTTACAGCTGAGTCTCCAGGGGTGACATCACATATCAGCAGGTTCCATGATGCCCCTTGAGCCGCAAAACCAGCAAGTTTTTATTAGGGGTTTCAAAATGGGAGGGGTGTACGAATAGGGAATGAGTCACAAATATCACATGCTTCAAAGGCAATACAGTATCACAAGGGCAGAGAGGCAGAGTGAGATCACTAAGGCCAGGGCGAAACTAGAATTACTGATGAAGGTCCGTCCGTGCCCTGCTGGGAACACATTGTCATTGATAAACATCTTAATAGGAAACAGGGTTCAACAGCAGACAACTGGTCTGACTAGAATTCACCAGGCCGGAATTTCCTAATCCTAGCAAGCCTGAGGTCACTGCAGGAGACCAGGGTGTATTTCATCCCTTGTCTACAACTGCATAAGACAGACACTCCCACAGTGGCCATTTTAGAGACCTCCCCCTGGGAATGCATTAATTTTCCCAGGGTTATTCTTTACTGAGAAAAGAATTCAGCGATATTTCTCCTATTTGCTTTCTGAAAGAGAGAAATATGACTCTGTTCTGTCCAGCCCTTCAGGCAGTCAGACTTTATGGTTATCTCCCTTGTTCCCTGAAAATCGCTGTTATCCTGTTCTTTTCAAGGTGCGCAGATTTCATATTGTTCAAACACACATGCTTTACAAACAATTTGTGCAGATAACGCAATCATCACAGGGTCCTGAGGCGACATACATCCTCAGTTTATGAAGATGATGGGATTAAGAGATTAAAGTAAAGACAGGCATAGGAAATTATAAGAGTATTGATTGGGGAAGTGATAAATGTCCATGAAATCTTCACAGTTTATGTTCAGAGATTACAGTAAAGATAGGCATAGGAAACTATAAAAGTATTAATTTGGGGAACTAACAAATGTCCATGAAATACTCACAATTTATGTTCTTCTGCCATGGCTTCAGCGGGTCCCTCACTTCGGGTTCCCTGACTTCCTGCAAGAGAAGTCTGTAGAAGATTATGGTTATAATATGCTGTAATTTGATATCACTTTGTAGTTTATAATTCACTTTCATCTATCTTATTTAATTCACCAACCTATGATGTGGTTTTTATCTGCATCTTTGAGATAAGGACATTTAAGAGTCAGGAAAGTTCACTGACTTGCCTGAACATCTTTTATAAATGGAAGGGCCAAGACTATTACCCAGATTTTTTTTTCTCTACTTTTGACATCCTTATAGTAAGTTAATTTAGGAAAGGCTTGAGGTTGGCCATATTTAGATGACATTTTCTTAGCATTTGTGAAAGTTGATAGGTTTTATGTAGTACTGGGTTACTATGGAGTTGAAGGAAGAGAAAAATACAGAAAATGATTCAAATCAAATTTCATATAAAGAGAACATATTGAACCATGAAATAATTTTTTGGTTGTATATATACTTAATATCTATCTGTAGATATGGATACATGCCTGTATCTGTATCTAATCTGTATATCTTTATATCTCTGTCTAGGCAGCCTAATGAATTTTAACATCAAGGCAGAATTGTGTATAATGAGTTTCTTTCTAAGTTGTAATATGGTGCTTCTATCTCTTTTGTAAGATTTGCAGTCTGAGTCATGGTAGAAATAATAGGCAGTTAGACACATTAGTTAGCATGCACTCTGAATACAGGGCCATTTGAAGGCCTAACTGGTGAGGCAAAGATAGCAGGATTCTCCTAGAGGGGTTAGAGATGGAAGTTGTAGAAGAGAGGCTATGATTCTAATGGGCTGGTAAAGCCAGTATACTCCAGCATGTATGTGGATCCAAGGATGGTCTTTTATTGGAAATTAGAAAGTGAGGTTGGTTTTGAAAATTTTCAGTATAGAGATACAGTCAAAATAATATAAAAGAAGAGGAAAAGGAAAGGAGCAGAAAGGAAAGAAAATAAAACCATCTTGAAGAATTAGAGATGGCAGGACGAGATAAAGAAAGAAGCTGGCCCTGTTTAGTTGACTGGAGTTCAGTGTAGGTGTCCCACTTTTTTGCTTCTTTTCTCTGCAGTCCCAGTTTTGATGAGGACTGCTTTGCAGAGTTTTATGGACACTCTCAGGACTTCAGCCTGTGAAACTCTTCTGAAAAACAGCCAGCATTTATATTACTGCAGCATTGGGGAATTCTTTTGGGCACTGAAAGAACTGGCCTGAAGAAATCTTTCCTTTTACTCACTAAATATTCACTTCTATTGGGATTGTAGAATTTTTACTTTGTTTCACGTGAAATTGTGATTAAAAGGTGGTCACTCCAGTTTTAGCAACCGTATGGGAAAACTAATCTCATTACTTTGGAGCTTTATTGTATTTTTACCAGATATTTGTATCATCTGCATTGGGAAACACCGAGCAAATTCAGTACTGTTAAGATTCTTTTTACTGAGTCTTATTTTTTGAAAGGAAAAAAAAGTATTTGTATTTTTCATGCATATTTACATTCCGTGTGTCATATATTTTTGGCAGACCTAGACTTCTGTAATCAAGGCATAGAGCCCTACATTTACATGAATATCCTGGTAAAATATATATATATAATCCTGATTCATTTCCACATCATTTCTAAATTTATTGTAATTGCTTTTTAAATTTAGCAATATGTTTTTGAAAATATACAAGTGATGTGTAAAAGAAAACAAACAAAGTGTTACGTTTTTCTTGTACTGGTGGCATTTCTGTATGTTATATTCTCTGTTTTATAGCATAGCATAGTGGCTGAGAACAGACTTCCTGGGTTTAATTCTCAGCTTTGCCCGTTATTAGTCATGTGACCTTGGACATGTTACTTGACCATTCTGTGCAATTGTTCTGTCATCCTTAAAATGGATATTATAGCAGTAGGAATATCATAGTTGCTGTGAAATTTTTAAAGCTAACATATTCAAAGAGCTTAAGGCAGTTCTTTGATATTATACTTCCTAACAAAACTCAGGAGATGAAAGGTTATTCTTAAGAATGCAGATTGCCCCTTTGAATACTGAATATCTTGAAATGTCTGTTCCTTTATGCTTCTGGATACTTAAAAAACAAAATTTTAAGTTTTTTTTTTTTTTTTTTTTTGAGTTCCCACTGTTTTTATTTGAAATCTGTAACCACAGTGGAGGTGATTATTAACTTTCTGATTACTTTTTTCTGATATGTGTAGGATATTGTGTGAAAGGAAGGAGGCACAGGATACTAAATATATTGATATTATGCTTGATGGCCTAATTTGGTAAAATTATCCAGCATATGGATATATTCTAATAAAAGCAAAGTCACCAATCATGGAAGTAGTCCGTGTAATCCACTTGTCACCAAGTAGCTGGCTAGTGTCTCCAGGAGATTATGTCATATTCAGTAAGTTTAGTTTTGTTCCCTGTGTTCCCATGTTGCGTGTTCAGTGGCTATAGCTAGATTGATCTGGGTGAGTGGAAGTCCATGTTGTTGAGCACATGTACAACCTCTGTCCCTTCTGCCATGGCTATGTTGTTCACGAACCCTTTAGGGAAGGACAAGAGTGACTAGAGAAAGAGGTTAGTTGATCTCAATAGAGTAGGTCGTCTTGTCTGCCTGATTATCAAGCTCTTCTATTGAAAATTGCTATTTGGTGAGCATTTACATGACTAGCCAGTCAAACCATTAGCTGCTGTCTATGAATGAATGTAGTTTTTCATCTCTGGCATGAATTTCTTCAAAATGAACAACCAAGTATAGTATTCAAAATGTTGCCCACTGGGAGGTTTTCTCTGCTCTGCCCTTAAGGGCTTCCAACTGGGGCTGTAATGCTACAACTCTGCACAATAAATCAGGCCTAAATTTTTTTCTTCTTTAGTTAACTGGTCATGAGAAACTCCTCTCGGTGAGGTCACAGGTGAAGTTTAAAGAGAGGATCATTACAGCAAAAATAGGAGCTGTGGGAATCTCAGCCATTTGCTCATGTAACCGAACTGTACCCTGAGCACCTGCCAGGTCTGATTTCATACATACCCTTCTGCATAAGGCTGAAATGCTCCATGCAAACCCAACTGTATGGCTTCAGAAGGTCAGACAGCACCAAGTTTATGTGGAGCACTCATGTTCCATAGCTTTGTTCCAAAATACTAAAGATCTGGTCTGACTTTTAAGGGCCCTGCCAAATGCTATACAGTATCCCTGTGTGCCACAGACATTTAAAACACCAGTGAATCTTTCGGCTCAGTGGCAGAGCAGGTTTCATAGTAGCCTGGATCTGTTGTGGAGCCTTCTCTTATTATTACTGATTACTCAAATATGGCAGCTTTTCAAGCTACTTGATCAGTAGGTCAGAATAACATACCCAAATGAGGTGTATGTTGCCTCCAGAGTCCAGAAAAGCCAACTAAATGCTGTGTCTCTGTATTAGTGGTAGGCAAGAGAGCTATCACTTCGAAGGGGATATCTTGGAATACTACTAAGACCCCTAGAAAATTTAAAAGATGTAGTCAGCATGTAATGGACAGCATGACATTCTATGTACAACCAAGGTCCCTGTGGACTAGATTATGATAGTATGCTGGAGACTTGACCGAGCCCTGAGGTAGGATAGTAGGGTAAGCAAATGCTTCAAGTAGTCTTTGCTAACACATATAGAGAAAATCAGAATTTGACAGATCGGTAGCCATATACCAGATGCCAGGAAATACGTTGATGCGCTCCATCAGTAAAACCACATCTGGTACAGCATCTGCACTCTTCAGAATCCATCTGTTTTCTACAAAGTCAAAGAGGCAACTTGAATAGAGATATGGCAGAATTGATCACCTTCTTCTTCCAAGTCCTTCATGGTGACTCTAATCTTTGCAATCTCTGCAGGAATTAAATGTTGCTTTTGGTTTACTATTTTCACAGGTAGAAATAGATAGTTCTAGGGGTTTGCAGTTAACCTTTCCTACCATTATAGCCCTTGCTCCACAGATTAGAGAACCAGTGAGGGAATCTGCTGAGTTTGTCTGTTCTAATACTGCATTTCAAAACTGGTAGAATAACCATGGCATGAGTTCTGGGATGAGTGGGAGTTGTACTGAGCCCAAACTTCATTAATCATGAGATTTCCATAAACTTCTGCTCTGAATAGAAGCAGTACCATAGAATATGATACTGACATGGTTGGGATGTTTGTTCCCTCCAAATCTTATGTTGAAATGTAATCCCCAATGTTGGAGGTTTGGACCTGGTGAGCTATTTGAGTCATAGGGTGGATCCCTCATGAAAGGCTTGATGCTGTCCTCCGAATAGTGAATGAGTTTTTGCTCTGAGTTCACGCAAGATTTGGTTGTTTAAAAGGCTGTGGCACTAACCCCTCTTGCTCTCTTTTCCTACTCTTGCCCTTCACCTTCCACCATGATTGTAAGCCTCCTGAAACCTCTCCAGGAGCAGATGCTGGCACCATGCTTCTCACACACCCTGCAGAATTGTGAGCCAAAATAAACCTCTGTTCCTTATAAATTATGCAGCCTCATCCTTTGGGGAAAAAAGTGTATGTGTGTGTGTATGTATATATATGTATATATAAATACTAACAAATTTATAAGAAAAAGATAAACAACCCAGCTGAAAGATGAGCAAAGGACTTGAACAAAAACTTCACAAAAATATCCAAACAGCCAAAACAAAACAAAAAAAAATGGAGAATAAATATGTAAGTGAATTATTAATTTTAGGATTTCTAAAAGTTAAGAAAGGAAAATATTCTGTTGGCTTATCAGTAAGTATACTATTTATATAACTACATTATTACACTACTGTAACTTAAAAGTTTCAAATAAAGATTTTGATAATACAAAGGGAAAAGAAATAAATTGGGCAATGCTGTGACAGCTAAATCTACATCTGTACTTACAGGAAATCAGGAGTTAATATATATAATTGATAAACCAAAAAGTAATTTCTTCATGTTATTTAGATATATAAAGAATAAATATATGAAAAAACCTTTAATTAAGAATGACTATTACTAAAAACAGAAATGGGGTGGTGAAGGTTGGGACAGGGTTTGATGATCACCTTAAAATTACTTTTAAAATGTGTGGATTTCATGAATATTAAAATGAGTAAACAAAAAATTGATCCCACAAAACAGTGCAGGTGAATTTAGTTATCTAAATATTTATCGGACTGTGTGCAAATCATAGTGGGTATAGGGAGCAATGGGATTAATAAAATCAATGGCTGCCTTCTAGAAGAATATAGCCTTTTCGGAGAATAAAACAAGTATTTAAAGCACTCCAAAGATCATTTGAGCTTGGGAGGTTGAGGCTGCCATGAGCTGTGATTGTGCCACTGCACTCCAGCCTGGGTGATATACCCTGCTTAAAAAAAATAAAATAAAGCACTCCAGTGGCAGGTAAGACTAAGGAAAGAGAACCAAGAGAATACCGCAACCTCCACTGACCATTCTAGCTACTGAAGCCCTATAAATGTGACATTCTGGCACACTCCAAATATAAAACACTCCACTTATATCATTAACCTGATAACCCCAGCATTGTTTCTGTAGATGCAATAAGAGAGAATCATAAATCCAGTCACTTCTACCATATGTGAGTTTTACAAATGTACATACATGTGGTGTGTTTGTATAAACATATGTGTATTATGTATGCATATATCATGTGCACACATTCACACATAATTTAAAATTTTTCTCACTTGGAAGATTTGTTAAACATTTCCAACAAATGGCAAATAAAGACTAGTCTAGATTGGATTTAACATTAGGACTGCTGTGTAAATGTTACCAACCTAAGCTAATTGCTAATCTCGTGCTACTACTGTCCTATTTCATTTGGAAATACAAATTTTAAGTATGAAACTTTTTTACTTAGTCTTATATAAAATTCAAAGAAACTTCAGGTCACAGTGATACTTGATGAGAAATGCTTAGAGGAAAGAATATTTTAATGTAGTTACTGTGAGCATTCAAGAGCACTGCTTTGGTTATTATACTTCATAAGAAAAGGAAGAAGGCCAGGGAATATTTACATTCCAGTGAGCCAGGAGTGAAGTGAATGAAGACCACTGTACAGGTACCGAAGCAAAGGCATTATTAAGTCTGTTCATGCTATGTTCCTTAGTATTTTAAATTCAAGTTATTTCCCTTAATGTTTAACTACAAAAATGTCTTTGTTTAATCTCTTTGTTAAACTCTGTATTTCTTAGAGAAATTGACTATTTATATTTAATAGTCACTGAAAAGTTGATTAGAGTCTCTGCTTATGGGCTGGTTTGACAGTGGGTGGGCTTCCATATACAAGGTGACTGGGCACCAAGCTGGCATTCTACCATCAGATATTAGTATCTAGAGGTTTTTCCTCTGTGGCTATTTAGTTACAGCCTTTCAGTCTTCTGCATAGGCAACATGTTCCTGGCTTCTGGCAGTCTGAGAGCAGGATGGCGAAAGGAGCTACGTTCTCAAATTGAATATGCATTCACTCAGTTTCCCCGTTTTCAGCCTTGCACTGATATTTTCAAGTTTGGTGCTTTTCAGGTTCAGTTGTGCCACAGAGTTGGGCTACTGAAATGGAGATAGGTGCTTTCATACGATTGTTCAGAGAGGAGGAGAACTAGGTGTGGAGTGGGGTTCCAGTGTCTCCGATTTTCAGTCAGCTTTCCAGTTTTCAGCTCTACCTATACTCTCTCTGGTAACTGGCATCCAGAGATTCTCTGGGGATCTACAGGATTGTTTCAGTTTCTTTGAAGCATATTTCCCTGGAAGTATTGAGAATAAATTGTTCTCTGTTCTGCTTTCTTAAGTCAGTTACCACAATACCATTTGCTTTTTTTTTTTTTTGCCTTAAAACATTAAAAAACATCCTGGCTAACCAGGTGAAACCCCATCTTTACTAAAAATACAAAAAAAAAAAAAATTAGCTGGGTGTGGTGGCGGGTGCCTGTAGTCCCAGCTACTCTGGAGGCTGAGGCAGGAGAATGGTGTGAACCCAGGAGGCGGAGCTTGCAGTGAGCTGAGATCATGCCACTGCACTGCAGCCTGGGCAACAGAGTGAGACTCTGTCAAAAAAATAAATAAAAAAAAAGAAGAATTTTTTTTTTCATCAAATATCTGTTTAAGAACCTACTACGTGCCAGATACTGAAACGAAAATGGTGAGCAAATAAAAGGCTTCTAAATTTCTGGTTAAAAATGCAGACTGACCACAGTCCACATCCCCAAAATCACACTGAAATGACAGTAAAGCGATTTTTTCAAACAAAGTATATAAACCAAAAGGACAAGAGGTATAAATGAAAGACACATTAGTAGATAAAAAAATACACAATTGTCTATTTATAATTTTTCTAGAGAAATTACCTCTACCTCTATAGAGGTAGACTTGTATTGAGATTAATTTATAATTACGCACAGCCTTTAGTCTTAATTATATGTATATTTAGGGTACTTCTGTAGAGGCTGATGGTGATTATGGTGTAAAATCTTCCAACTACCACTGCTGTCTTTCCACTGGCCCCTTTGTGGTTAATAAAGTTAAAGAGCAGCTGGCTTAGTGTGGCATCATATCCAGGTATGTTTTGTATTACAAAGTGAATATGTGAGGATAGATAAAATCTAGTAAGGGCAAAGAAATTAAACTGTAGAAGTGAAAGTAAGTAGTAAAGTTGATATTTTGAAGGAGTAGATCAGGATTCTTCTTTTTTATAAAGGCAGCCCTGGACAAAAAAAATGGGATTGTAGAACTATAGGTATGGTAGAGAGTCCCTGATTTGGCTACATTGCTGGATCTTGGATCTTAGAAATGTGATATTCCTGCCCATCATACACTAGTAAGTGAATGAATGAAATTTTGACAATGACCCTTAAAATCAATGACTAGGCTGGGTGCAGTGACTGATGCCTGTAATCCCAGCACTTTGGGAGGCTGAGGCACGTGGATCGCCTGAGGTCGGGAGTTCGAGAACAGCCTGACCAACATGGAGAACCCCCATCTCTACTAAAAGTACAAAGTTAGCTGGGCGTAGTGGCACATACCTGTAATCCCAGCTACTGGGGAGGCTGAGGCAGGAGAATTGCTTGAATGTGGGAGGCGGAGGTTATGGTGAGCCGAGATCGTGCCGTTGCACTCCAGCCTGGGCAACAAAAGTGAAACTCTGTTTAAAAAAAAAAAAAAAAAGAAGTTCAATGACTGATTCTAAGTCAAAATTATGAGTAAACTGCAATTTGTTTTAAACTGCTGTACATTTATGTTTTTCCAGTCTTTTAAGAGCTTATTAAAGGAATCTAGCCAGAAATTCAGAGACTTCTTTCTAACTATAAAGAGGTTACCTCTCCAGTAAAGACCTACATAAGGAAAAACCCATACCACAAAATGTGTAAGACAGCAGATTAAGAAAGTCCCTTACAGAAAACTCTAGAGCTACAGAAATCTGGTTAAGAAATTGGGGGTTAGGATAAGAGAAATGTGATAAGAAACTCTTTGGAGCAAGCTAACTAAATATCTTGGTAAGTTTTCTGGAGTAGATTCTTCATACCTGAATTTTTTTTAGTCATCTCTCCTTTAACTTCTCTAACTTTGTTATTTGGTTGACACATTGTGATCAAGTTGCTAACACAAAATAAGATTGGTTATTTAGGGAGAAGAAAATAGAGAAGATACATGGATATATATCAGAAAAGAAAGGATGAAAGTCAGTGGACTTGGGAGAGAAGAGAGACTATAAGAAACAAAGAGAGCTTTAATAAAATAAAACTTCTGAAAATATTACCAAGACTTCTTACTTAGACTTTTTCTTCTCCTCTTGAGTAAATTTTCCAGTACGGTTGGTGGTGGAACTTCTGGAAAGAAATTAAAAATGAATGAGTTTTTAATTCAAAAACTAAAAATGAAAAAAATTGGTGAATTAATTGGATAAATAAATAGAAAGCAAGCCAATAAAATGTTTCGGATCTTCATTGACAATTACCTAGTACCTACTTAATAAGGATGTTAGAACTAAAAATTGTTATGTGTGAAATAGGAAACCTGCTTTAGGTTTCTTTGTCGTCTGGTTTTGTGCTAATGTAAAATTAGAGTAAGAACTTGTACCAAAGAACTATTAATTAAAAAAAATAGTGCTCTCAGGAGAACCAGGTAATAAAAATCTGTATTAATAGTGACTATAGAAAAGCACGAAAATTAAAATTAACATTTAATTAAAATTAAAGCCACTGGAAATATTTTAAAAATTAACAGTAAAATTATAACTTTTGTCTTTGGGGTAGTAATACGTTTTGAGATTCCTTGCACTTTTGCTTTATATGTGAATGTCATGAAATTTCCACCATGGTTGACGAAAGATAACAGAACAGTATTTTAGTGTTGATTACACTGGAGGCTAAAATATTTTTAAAGGGTCAAAAAGCAAAACTGATCCTTCATGATGAAAGGCAGCCCTGGAGTTAAATGTTATTTACAAATCTCATTTCTCATTTACTTTTTGTGTTTTGGTTTTGTTTTCAGGCAAAAGGACTCTTGTGGAAGATGGAACTCATTGTCCATTTTCCAGAATGTATTTCCAAGCCCATCAATGGAACCTGATACTGCTGTTCTGTGTTGAAATGCTTGAAGAACACCTGCATCTCCGCTTGCATCTTCCATCCTACTGAAACCATGGTCTTCTCGGCAGTGTTGACTGCTTTCCATACCGGGACATCCAACACAACATTTGTAGTGTATGAAAACACCTACATGAATATTACACTCCCTCCACCATTCCAGCATCCTGACATCAGTCCATTGCTTAGATACAGTTTTGAAACCATGGCTCCCACTGGTTTGAGTTCCTTGACAGTGAATAGTACAGCTGTGCCTGCAACACCAGCAGCATTTAAGAGCCTAAACTTGCCTCTTCAGATTACCCTTTCTGCTATAATGATATTCATTCTGTTTGTGTCTTTTCTTGGGAACTTGGTTGTTTGCCTCATGGTTTACCAAAAAGCTGCCATGCGATCTGCAATTAACATCCTCCTTGCCAGCCTGGCTTTTGCAGACATGTTGCTTGCAGTGCTGAACATGCCCTTTGCCCTGGTAACTATCCTTACTACCCAATGGATTTTTGGAAAATTCTTCTGTAGGGTATCTGCTATGTTTTTCTGGTTATTTGTGATAGAAGGAGTAGCCATCCTGCTCATCATTAGCATAGATAGGTTCCTTATTATAGTCCAGAGGCAGGATAAGCTAAACCCATATAGAGCTAAGGTTCTGATTGCAGTTTCTTGGGCAACTTCCTTTTGTGTAGCTTTTCCTTTAGCCGTAGGAAACCCTGACCTGCAGATACCTTCCCGAGCTCCCCAGTGTGTGTTTGGGTACACAACCAATCCAGGCTACCAGGCTTATGTGATTTTGATTTCTCTCATTTCTTTCTTCATACCCTTCCTGGTAATACTGTATTCATTTATGGGCATACTCAACACCCTTCGGCACAATGCCTTGAGGATCCATAGCTACCCTGAAGGTATATGCCTCAGCCAGGCCAGCAAACTGGGTCTCATGAGTCTACAGAGACCTTTCCAGATGAGCATTGACATGGGCTTTAAAACACGTGCCTTCACCACTATTTTGATTCTCTTTGCTGTCTTCATTGTCTGCTGGGCCCCGTTCACCACTTACAGCCTTGTGGCAACATTCAGTAAGCACTTTTACTATCAGCACAACTTTTTTGAGATTAGCACCTGGCTACTGTGGCTCTGCTACCTCAAGTCTGCATTGAATCCACTGATCTACTACTGGAGGATTAAGAAATTCCATGATGCTTGCCTGGACATGATGCCTAAGTCCTTCAAGTTTTTGCCGCAGCTCCCTGGTCACACAAGGCGACGGATACGTCCCAGTGCGGTCTATGTGTGTGGGGAACATCGGACGGTGGTGTGAATATTGGAACTGACTGACATTTTGGGTGATGCTTGTTCTTTATTGACATTGAAGTTTCTTTCTCATAGCCTCTCCACTTATACTTTATTGTTTTTTATAGACTTTGTGTATGTATGTGTGTGTGAGCAATGTAAAGAAAGAATGGTAATTATGGTTCTGTTACCAGGAATAAACAATAGGAAAGTGATTACAAATATTACCTCCAGGGTTCAATAGAAATCCTCAATTTAGGGTGAGGAGATTTTTTTTTAGTTTTTGGGTTTTTCGTTGATTGATTTTGTTTTCATAGTAGGAATCAGGATTGTGCTTTATTGAGCCTGCAGTTATATTGAATTGTAGGCATTTTATGTGCTGCTAAGGTATGCTTAGTTGAGTTTATCAAGACTTTTTTTTTCTGGAAGACACTGCTGCTTTTTACCATCGCATTGGAGCCAAACATCTCAATCAATATATATTTAGTTTTATTTTAAAAACTAACCCAAGAAGGTTAGTGACATTTTAAAGGTCATTACTATTTACTTTGGTGCACTTTAAGAGACAGTGTACAAATTAATTCAGTCTTATTTTTCAGAATTGTTTTTATACATGATATGTGCTTTAGGAAACATGTACATTATCATTTATGGGAAGATAGTTTTAAAAAATGTTTTATCTGCATGTACAGTTGTAAAAGAGAGAACATAAAATGTGGAAATTTTTCTAAGCACAATAGCAACTCTTCAGAGCAATAGCACAAAATCAAGGAGACAGCATCCTTGCAAATTTAAAAGGTGAATGTAGTGAGGGGGATGGCAGGTGGCTGGTGCAGGCTGTGGTGATTCCTTTTACTCAAGGGTTTTTGTGGAGTATAGGGAGAAGGAGTTGACATTTATGGACCTACGTTTCAGGCACTGTGCATCATTTTATCCTCACAGGATGCTGTGAGGTAGGTATTATTGTTTTCATTCTTAGAGGTGAAGA
This sequence comes from Colobus angolensis palliatus, assembly GCF_000951035.1. Classification (NCBI taxonomy): domain Eukaryota; kingdom Metazoa; phylum Chordata; class Mammalia; order Primates; family Cercopithecidae; genus Colobus; species Colobus angolensis. The sequence goes on from NW_012117354.1 coordinate 1,420,853, forward strand.
AAGCAGGTCTCAGAGGGACTAAAATCCTGCCCAAGGTTAATGGTAGAGCTGGGATCCAAAAATCTGTCAGAATCCTGAGGCTGTGCTGTTCCAGTGTGCCACACAGACAGTTCATTCAGTTTAGATGTCTCATAGTCAAGAGGGAACTCTATGCATCCTTTAATGTTTTAGACTATAATATTCTTTTTAAAAATTAGCCTTTATTTTCTTACTACCGAAAGAAATATCAAGGCATTACAGAAACACTGGAAAATAGAAAAGAAAAAATAAAATCACTTATAACCACTTTTTGCTTTTTGGAGACAGAGTCTCGCTTTGCCACCCAGGCTGGAGTGCAGTGATGTGATCATGGCTCATTGTAGCCTCAACCTTGCAGGCTCAGGTAATCCTCCTGTCTCAGCCTCCTGAATAGCTGGAACCACACACACACACACGTGTGCCACCACACCCAGCTAATTTTTTGTATTTTCTTTTGTAAAGACAAGGTTTCACCATGTTACCCAGGCTGGTCTCAGACTCCTGAGCTCAAACGATCTGCCTGCCTTGGCCTCCCAAAATGTTGGGATTACAGGTGTGAGCCACCACACCTGATTTACAACCACTGTTTAATGTGAGACTTAAAAATCTTAGATAAATAAGGCTATGAAGGAAATCCAGTGATTTTTTTGTTTTGTTTTTGATTTGCAAAACAAGTGACTAACAATTATTGAGAAATTAAAGAGCTGTGTGTAGGTCTTGAGCCTGCGGGTTTGGGGGTTTCTAGTTGTCCACCTGTGTCAGTTCTAAGTGTTCTGGGCAAAACAGTATTGTTGCCCCAATGCTTGTCCTAGCAGAGCTGGAGTTTGTGAACGTACTCAGATGTGTGTCTCCTACAAAGAAGGGAAAATGAACCCTGGTCTGAGCCTAGAACAAGTTTTAATAGGGCATGTCTGACATTTCAAATTATTTTTCTCTTGCTGACAGTCTGCTCCCAGGTGCATCTAGGACCTTGGTCAGCTTCTCTGTTACCAGTGGCTCACTTTATAAAACAGCCCACAGGGATAAGGGCTGAAAGTATAGCCACTTGGCTACATCATTGATTAATTAAGTAAGTTAACTGTGGACTTATAGCATCTTTTCAGGATGTTAGTGCTTTGTGAGCCAGTGGAAAAAATAAGCTTCTATTTCTTCATTTGTAAAACCAGAGAGTTGGATTAGATGAATCTCTGATGTCCTGTCGAACTCAAATGTGCTTTCCTCCATACTAGGGTATAGATTTTTGAAGAGCCAAGCTGACTTCAGCATCACCTCACTCTTTGGTCTCTAGTATTACTTCTTTACATTTTACTTCATTAGCTGTTTCTTAATATTAAATATCTGAAGAGCTTGTGGCACTGTATCCGGAGTTTAGGGCATTGAAAGGTTGATGACATCATGAAAGACCTGGGAAACCCTGCTGTTAAGGAAATTGTACTGGTGTTGGAACTCATTGTCCAGTTAAAGAGCTCTTTGGGGACTCAAGCATATTATTCAACATGTTTTTGGGATTATCTTCAAATGATAGTCACCTACCCCTTTCATTTCTAATTTTTATTCACAAGTAAAATTGTTTTTGTCCATAGGGATTTTATAGGACATAAGCACTGTAGTAGATACTAGTAGCATGTTGTATTTTGCTTTCCATTTTCAATATAAACTAGATTTCAAGCAGATATCGATAAGGACTTTTTTTTATTAGACTTTCTCTGAGGAAAGTCAGCATGATCTGTATTCATCTTACATATTGGTAGGTCATGAAGACTCCTTTTTGGCTGGAGTTGAAACTGAGCTTTGTTTTCTTTGTTCCTGTTTTATGGGCAGTCTTTAGGTACTTTCATGCTACTTAATAGGCAGTGCCTCATTTGGTGAGAGTTCTGGAGTGCCTGCCGAGACGCTCCCTGTTTGTGAACAAAGATTATGAAGGGGTCTTTGTGAGAATTCAGCAACAACACTGAACAGCAGTTTTTTTTACACTGGATTATCTTGATCTGATGAGAGTTTACAAATCATTTTGAACATTTTTATTATGTATACATTTTGAAAGCTTTAAAAATAAGTACTATGGAGCACCTTTGAGAAATGTAGGAGCAAAATCATTTGTTGCCTATTCCCCCATATTTTCTTGAGGCAGGGAAAGATACCACTACTAATTCTCAGTGCTGACAGGCATAATCCGAAATGGTTTTTTGTTTGCCTGTTCTTCCTTCTGGCTAGTAAGAAGCATGACCACAAATGAAATATTTGTGGTCAAAAGAAAGATGCAAGAGAAATTCCAAATAGTATGAAGTAATGTTATTTAAACTTTTAATATGTGTTTAAGCATTCCCAAGGGAGCTTGTTAGCAGTACAGATTCTTGGGCCCCCAGAGGGTCTGTGGTTGAGCCCAGGAATGTGCATTTTTATTTTATTGAGCACTCTGCCTGACTCTGGCTCAGGTAGTCCCTGGGAAACACTTCAGGAAACATTCCTGTAGAAAATATATCTATTTAAATATTGTCTGGTTTATCCCACAATGTTTGTTTTGCGTTGCAAGCCATTATCTTCTAGGCATGGGTAATCCACATTGAGAGGAAAATCCACATAACATTGTGCCTAATTTGCTGCCACCTGTGTTTGTGCTGGATCTTGCCAGTGTTAGCTTTATTTTCTTCCAACTGGCAAAATACTGATAAAGCATATAGCTTCACAGTAGAGCAAACAGGGTGACTAAATTGAAAGTCATGACTGTCAGCAGTCTAATTATGCTAATATTTTATTTCCTTGTAGAAAGGTGTCTTTATTGTATGTAATTCCCTGAAGAAATGTAAAGGTTTATCTAATTCCTATTGCTCTGCCAGTTGTGTTCGATGGAAGCATTGAAGTAAAATAAAAATAACCTTTTTAATCTCTGTATTTCTGTTGCCCACAAAGATATTTAAATTTTTTCTTGATCTTTGTTTTTGTTTATGTGAAAATATTTATGTATGTATCATTTCTGTATATATCACGGAAAAGTTTTCACTTGCTTGACATTTTATTCTACAATGATTTTTAGTTTAAAGAATGGCTACATTCAGATTTATTTTCACAACTATAGTCCTGCTAAACTGCCTTCATTGAAAACTCAGTTTTTATAATAAAAAATGTCAAAGCACAAGTTTGTTATTGGAGGCAAATTATAAGTTTCTCAGATATCTATTGGTACTAGACCTTTGTGATTAAAATTAATTTATTTTACAATAGTAACTGACCTATATGGAGAAAAAGAAACACCTTGAATTATGGGTTCTAATATTTAAATATCAAAAAATCAAAAAATATGGTTATTTGTGCATATTCTTATCACAACCAAGAAAAGAGCTCCTGATAAGAAAATAAATAAATATTTAACATTTCTAAAGTGGAGTTTTTTTTAAAAAAAGGACTACTGCATCTCATTTAGAAAAGTTTATCATGAATAATAATTTCTGTTAAAAGCGGAATTTAGCTTCAAATTGTGCTTATTTTCAAATTAGACCTCAAGACCTGTGTGCATATAACTGTATTCTAGTTTTAGAAGTTCTCAGAGTAGTTCAAGATGATATGACAAAAAAACTAGTAGTATAGTCAACAATTGTTAGTAGAGTTATAAAACTGTTAAACAGCTTTAAGAAATTCTGTCTAGTAAAGTGATGAAAATTTTACTGCTGAATTATTTAAAATTAGATTGTCAGTTTGGCAAAGCAATGATAATGTCTGCTTCTATTTTGATGAAATGATTTCATACTGCATTTCCATTTCTGAAAGCAAAGGCCTTTCTGTACTTATAAATCCATAGGAAACATCATTTATTTGTATATAAGAGTTTCAGTTTTGTGCCAGTTAAACATGAGGGTTTTAAGTCACAAAAGAAGGTTGATTTACAAAAGCAGGTTGTTATTGAATCTACATTTGATGTTTCCTTCTGACACAAAAAGGTAAGAAAGACACAGCAAAATAGATATTAAAGCAACATGTTGAATTAAAAGAATAGTCACATCTACTATGAGACTAATGAACCCCACTCAATTCATCCCTAATAAAGAGAACTCTTATAGAGCAATTTCTGCCTTCACTATCAAGGTGCAGTCAATTAGATTTAATATAAAAAAGAAAAAAAAGTGGGTTTCATGGCTGTATCAGTGAAGATTTAAGCAGAGAAGCAGAACCAGTAGGAGAGATTAAGATTTATTGCAAAGAATTAGCTTATATGATTGTAGGGCTGGCTAGGCAGGTCCGAAATATGAAAGGCAGGCTTTCAGGAAGGGAAGGCTGGAACTCTCAGGCACAGGCTGAAGGTGCTGTCCACAGATGGAGTTTCTTCCTTAGGGAAACCTCAGCTCTAATCTTTGGGCCTTTCAACTGCTTGAATCAATCCCATCCAGATTATTAATCTCCTTTAGTTAGTGTGGACTGATTATAGACTTTAATCACATCTACAAAATACTTAACAGCAACACCTAGATTAGTATTTGATGGAATAACTGGGAACTATAGCTTAGCTAAATTAACTCATCAGAAGACCATCACAATGGAGATCTCCAAATTTAAAGTACTGTCTGAAATAAAATCCTTCTATGATGCTGGAGGTGGTGGTCCAAAAATACAGCCACATAAATCTGTGTTGCATAAGTGGGAGTTTAATAACAAAATGACCAAGTTAAACTTGTTGCAGAGGATGGGATACACATTCTGACTACATTATGTTTAATATGCATAATCACAGGGCACCATATTTTGCTCTGATATTTACTTGATTTTGAAACTTCCTTAAAAGGGAGTAATTGATCAGATGATTATGTAAACGAGTATCCTTTCTATATAAGTTCTCATTTTCTGTGATACTTATCAAAGGTGATACTTTTAAAGAATTTAAAAGCATTTATAGTTATTAATTCTAAGCATGAAAGTACAATAATAGTACCAATAATAACAGATGCCATATTTTGGCCTCTAATTGTGGTTAAATACACCTTCAATCTGTTTAATGCACAGTATTTCCCCTTTTCTAGCTGAGGTAACTGTTCCCAAGAAGTTAAGTACATTTTTCAGGAATAGCTAGGATTCACATCTAGGCCACCTTCCCCTATTATTCTCTGATAACTGAACCAATCCCCTCTTGAGTGGAGCTTACTAAATGTCATACTGAATGAGTATTACTCTTAATGCATCAGAAAATCAGCAGCAAAATCTGTATTGCAAGATGGGGATATTAATGCTAAACTGAGACTGGTTTAGTCTTGTTTTTAAGTCATGAACTGTATTTGGATAAGTCATAAATAAGACTATTAGGCTGACTGGGGCCCTTAGAGCCTGGGACACACCATCTGTAATGTCATAGAACATTCACAGAACCTGCTGACTGCAGCAGAAATATTGGAGCACCCAACTAATTTCCTCAGATCACATGGATCCCAGAACTCCTTTTGAATAGACTCTCACCCTGGTGCATAATTGGGGTTCCATTATGTACTAATTTGTCTGAAGTACTGGGAGTTATCTGTAGTAGCCAAGAATGAGGGAGCTGGAGGTGATGAAGATCTGGCAAGGCTGGGTGGGGCCTACATGTTGGAGGAGGCAGTGTGAGACTTTCCTGATCACTGCTCTCCCCTGTACCCTACCCTTGCTGGAGCCACCTGCCTAGGTGTTCTGGGGACCAAAAACCCAAAGAATAAAGAAGAACTGCCAAGGACTCCAGCAGTTCCACAGAGGAAAACTCCTGTGAAAGAGCTCACCCTAAGAAGTGGTGATTTCCTTCACCAGACTGAGCCCCTTGAGCCAGTAAGGCAGTGTTTTGCTTACTGCTGCATCCCCAGTGTTGAGTCAGAGCTGGGCCGTGGTATGCACTCAATTAATATTGTTAGTAGACATTTTTTTTTTTTTTTTTTAAACAATGACTGAAGAGAAAACCAGTGTTCAGAAGAGATCAGTGTGTGGGGATCAGAATGATATTGGCATCTTCATATATAAACTGACTCAGTGGGACTTCTCTGCATGTCATTAAATGTCTATCTTTGGCTGGGTGTGGTGGCTAACACCTGTAATCCCTGCAATTGGGAGGCTGAGGCAGGCAGATTGCTTGAGCCCAGGAGTTCAAGACCAGCCTGGCCAACATGGCGAAACCTTGTCTCTACTAAAATACAAAAATTAGCTGGGCATGGTGGCACATGCCTGTAATCCCAACTACTTGGGAGGCTGAAACCTGAGAATCGCTTGAACCCAGGAGGCAGAGGTTGCAGTGAGCTGAGATCGCACCACTGCACTCCAGCTTGGGCGACTGAGCAAGACTCTGTCCAAAAAAAAAAAAAAAAACCTATCTGTTATATATATATATAAATACAGTAACACCCATCAGTTTGGAATGTAGGATAAGTAGGCACTGGTTTGTATATAGTTTATCTAAGGTTGATTAAACCAATTAATAATATAAATTGTTACTGGAGCATATTTAACTCTCAAAGATTAATCAGATAGTACTGAGCACAAAGTTGGGCCCTTTGGGTCCCCACACCAGTTTTGAAATTCTTGCTGTGTCACCAAAATTTCAACATGTTGTAAAATGGCAGTATTTTAAGATACCCTTAAACTCATGATTATTATAAGAATTAGAATTGCTTAATCGATTGAGTAATTTGTATAAAAAACTGTCCCAAAAAACTGTGGTACTGTAATTTGTTAGATGTATTTGAAAATAATGAGACAGAATATTGTTAAATTATGTAATTTATCATCTGTTTTGTGACAGAACCTCCATTAGAGGTTTTTGAATACATTATGCCCTAGTAAGCAGACAAGGAACTAGTTCTGGGGCAATTAAATGACTGGACCAAATTTTTGCAGCAGTTAGGAGACAGAGTTGGGATTCAAACCAGACTCCTCAGCTCCCAACTTTAGAGCTCTTTCCCACTTCATTTGAGTCAGTGAGATTTTACTGTCAGAAAGGAAAGGGCTGAATAGTGAGGTTGCAAGCTTTGGAAAAACCTGCTCTCAAGTAAAAAGAGGCCAGACAAATGATTCTGGAAAATATCTTTATCAAATAGGTATGTTTTTATTAGTAGAAGCAATAATAATGGAACTTTTATAGTATTTTAAATAAGATAACATTTTTTCAGGAGTTCATCTACGCTGTCTGGACTTAAACTTCTGAGGGGACCTAAGCCGACCTTCCATAGCCCACCTGCTCTGGTAAGTATTGCTATCACTTTTGCTGGACTTAAACTGGAAGAACTCTTTGTTCATGGATGTTGGGACTCCTGGGGAAGCTGTCAGCCAGAGATACCTTTCTGTACTTACCACCTCTCTGTGGACTTATTAGCAAGGTAACTGCAAATGGCACAGAAGACATTTCTCTCTGACAGGAGAGAAAAAAAGATTTTTCTTACACAGTTTCCCCAAAGGTAATCTCAAAAGCTATGATTAACCTAGAAGGCAAGACATCACTGTATGTGAATCTATGCGAAGGCTGCTGTTGCCAAGCAGTGGGTTCTATTTGATTTCTCCTGAGGGCAAAAGCCTTCTCGTGAAAACAAATCTACAGTAAAACAAGAGGCATACTGAAGGGAAATATAAAAATGTAATCTAACAGAGATGTGATGCCAGCCACCTCTTCCCACCTCCCTAACCTAAGACTTCTTATATAGATATAGATCTTTATTTCTAGCCCCACCTTTCTCCTTTAATTACACTTTCTTTCCTACTGGATGCTAAGCTCCCTGAGGGCCGGGCACTAGGCTTGTTCATGGTTTCCCCAGCATCTACCATGGTGGCTCACAGAGAGCAGTACCCTCTCAAAGTCTGGAAGTGGACCTTTTGATAATAGAATCTTGCTGATAAAAACTAGAATGGACTTTTCCAAGCCAAATAAGTTCTAGCTAGCAAGAACTGAGATCAACGCCCATGTCTTCAGTCTCTGGTGACTCACCTACTATTCTAACCTGCTTCCTGGACTTAAGAGAGAAAGTAATCTGGGGGTTTTCTTATACCATCTAGGCAAGTTTGGGGATTAATGTGTAGAGTGAATAAGATTGCTAATTTGTACTTGCTAAATCCGGCAGCCCTGAATTCTGAACCATATATATATATATTTTTGACCCTATGATTTCCAATTCATGTCATGCCAGAGGTCCTCCATTTCACTTATTTATAAGGTTGCCCTGTGACTGCATCTTGTGGTCTCAACTAAATATGCTTGGGCTCAGGCTCTTCATGGGGTAGAAGGAGAACATGACTTATGATGCAGCTGAAGAGTGCACATACAGATGGACTGATAACACCAGCATGTAAGGTGTGTTTCTGTGACTGTTTTGGGTAATCAGAATGAATGATGATGGGGATATGCACAAGTCATATTCCATGACCACCTCCGTCATGGAGATTCGGGTTGGGAAAAGTTTTCTGTTGTTGGAATTAGATATACATATGTCGAATGCCATTTTGAACACTTGCAACGGATCTTCAGAGTTTAAATCACTTTCACCACAGTTTTGGCAGGACTGTGAACACATTTTTTTAGTTGTTCTTCCTGATGGGAGCTATAAATAGCTTTGTGAAAGGATATAATTATCCCAAAGTAGAAGCTAAAGATAAAAAATCTGCTTGAGATTTTTTAAGGAACATTTAATAGTTATTATTATGTAACATTTATTAAGTATGCTCACTGTGTTCATTGTCTTTGCCAGGAAGAAACTGGGAATAAAAAGTCAATCCAAGATGTGACACGTATAAATAGACTAAAAGGTACATACTTTAACGTGGTGCCAGAACAAACAGTTGGCTTAATAAAAAAAAAAAAATTTAGAAGAACAAAGAGGCAGCCAAATCAGTCTACTATTGTATAGAAGTGAGGAAAACTTAAATTTAGTAACACATCTTTAAAACACTGACCATTTAAAACAAAGATGGATAGTCTGTAAAAACAGGAAACGTTGGCTGGGTGCAGTGGCTCATGCCTGTAATCCTAGCATTTTGGGAGGCTGAGGTGGGCGGATTGCCTGAGCTCAGGAGTTCCAGACCAGCCTGGGCAGCACAGTGAAACTCCGTCTCTACTAAAATACAAAAAATTAGCCTGGCGTGGTGGCGTGTGCCTATAGTCCCAGCTACTTGGGAGGCTGAGACAGAAGAATTGCTCGAACCCGGGAGACAGAGGTTGCAGTGAGCCAAGATTGGCCACTGCACTCCAGCCTGGGCGACAGAGTGAGACCGTCTCCAAAACAAAACAAAACAAAACAAAACCAGGAAACATTGTGGTATGTGCATGGGGTAGGAGTGGGTAGCACTGTGTTTTTTGTAGCTAGCTCAGACTTTTACATATAAAAGGTGTTTACTTTGCTTAATGAAGAAGTTCTAAAATATGTAAATGCTAAATACAGGTTCAATGTTGGTTGAAGCGAGGTAAGTGTTACAAATAATGATTTTGGTTGTCAGTTCCTGGTTAAGACTTTTATTGCTGTTTAAGCCCAAAGAAAGTCCACAACCAAATAATTACATTAATGGAAGTCATTTATTTGATGCCTGCTAGGTGATGCAAATACTTTATCTTTAAATGTATAATCGCCAGTCCTTATAATGACTCTGGGAGGTAGATATTATTCTATTTTATAAATCTTTAAAGCTTCAAGTGGTTAATTGAATTTTAAGAGGCTACAGGACTCATAAAGTGGGGGTACTGTTATGAAAACACCAGAGGTTCCTTCTAAGTCCTGCTGCTCACTATGGAGAAAGCCCGTCACTGAGATGAGTATCACCAGGGAAGAAGGCTTCTAGTGTTGCGGCCAAGAATGGGAGATCAATCTCAAATCTGTCTCTGCAAGTGACTAAAATTAGGGGTTTATATAGCAGGGAAGAAATGGAACTCCACGTGGGAAAACAGGAATTAGAGAAGAGGGTAAGGAAGAGGAGTTGGTTAACAGGCAGCAAGTGGTTGGTTAGGCGATCGTGACAGGTGTTGGGTCTGATGTCTCGTTGTCCAGATGCAGTGATAGATTGGAAAATTTCAGTTTCTTGACACTGTCTGGGAGGCCTGATGGTTGGTTTCCTGAGAAAGGAACTCAGATAAGACAATGCAAGTTTCTCAAGTTTTAAGACTACAAGGGTCAATTTCTAGTTTTTTTCAAAAGAAATCATAACCATCAGTTCTATGGGACAGTTGGGCTGGTTTCAGAACAAAAATTTAAACCTGTGTCTGTACAGACACTGAAACTCAGGTGCTTTTTACGTTGTAATACTGCCAATCCAACCTCTTACCTGTACTTTTTTGTTTCCTCCACTTTATTCTTCCTCATTCATGAAGGATTTTCCTTTAGAATCCGATGGTCCCAATCAACCTAGCTTGGGCCTCATGACTCATCCTGTTGCCTCTGGCCCTGCTCAGCTTGTCCTCAACTCCTCCATGGTCGGCTGGCTCTAAGCTTGTGATTTGTCTACATTATTCATCACTTCTTCATCTCAGTATATACCAGGTTCAGCATTACTAAACCCCACTCAGCGCTGATAATTTGCAGCAGTGCCACCCCACAATTTCTGATACAGGTAAAACATACATAACCACATTGTGGCCTAAAGTAAAATGTTTCTCATTTGCAAGCAAGAGACACAGGAAATGAATTCAAGATCCCTATTAAGCATTATTGGCTCTTATATCTTCAGAGAAGGTCTGAGTGTAGGGCAGAAATCTAGGCAGGCCAGGCAGGCATGCAGCTTCTGGAGGCCAGGGCAATAGAAGACTTTTGAGATCTAGATAATACAAACAATGGTAGTTTCTTTGTGCTAGGTTATTCCTGGGAAAATTTTCAGACATGGTGACCGTCAGAAAGGCAGAAAAGATTTAGGTAGTGAGTAGGGACTCAGGCTGGTGAAGTTCCTACTCAGGTCTTCATTAACTGAAAGCCAAACACCTCCTTTCTCAGGAATGCTAGCTTGACCATGGGATCTCAGGAGATCTGGAGGCCCGTCGCTCTGGTCATGAAGCCCTGATTCTCAGAAGCAGAGTCTCATGGAAATTTGACCCTTTCTGTAGCCTGAGTGCTTATCTGGGTGCTTTCAATGTAATTCCCAAAGTAGCTGGCAGTACTATGGATGTTAGAAGGGTTAGGAGTAACACTAGAGTAAAAACAGCAGTTCCTTCCTCTTTTGGAAAGGAAACCATTATCCAGGTTTACTCAAGGGTATACTCAGCAATCACGCAGATGACAAAAATTAAAATCTGGGACATGGGATATGGTGAGGGCTAGTAAGTGAACCATCAAAACACTGTCACTGTGGGACAGGTTATAATACAGCTATTCAAATGCTGTCTTGATCTAGTTTGGGGGCCCTGGTTAGAGGCTGGCCAGTTGCCCTTCTTGAGCAGCTAATTAAGTCCATACCCACAAACACCTTCCCTATCAAGCTTTTATTCCCTAAGTTAGCCATAAACCCCACCTGCCCTAATTCCCCCATTCAGACAATTAGGAACAGCCCTTAGGCTCCAGAGCCTGCTGGATTAGTCACACTAGCCAATCCCAAGTCTGCATACCCTGCCTCACCCCTGAGCAATGCACAATAGAGGCTTCAGCCCGCAGTTCCCCTTCTCTCTCTGCCCTGTGACAGATCCCAGTATAGCCTCCTATGGCGTGACATGTACTCTTTCTTGGGAACTGTTAGTAGCACAAACTATCTTTTCAATGGCAGTCATTTCCTGATGTGTTGGCCTTATCACACAGAAATAATAATAAAATCTATTACAACACAAGTGCACACCAACGGTAGATGAGAGAATTTGGGAAATGACCCAAGAATTTGTAAACCTTAAGAAATGGATATGATGCCAGTGTGTAAAGACCTCAGGAAGTTAATGCGGTGCAGAGCTGGCTTAAAGGTAGGGGCTGAAGTTACCTGGTTTTACATAGTTCTTTTATGCCTTCAAATCTCTCTCTATTATCATTTGAAGAAAACAGACTTTTGTTGCCCTCACATCTCCTCTGCCCTTGTTCCATACCATGTGCTCTGATTGTCTTCATGCTCTGCAACTTGACTTGCTCACTGGCATCCTGGCTAAAGTCTTATGGCTTAATATCTTGTGAATGACTTCCTCCACTGACTCTGACTGTTGGGGCTATTTTTCTAGCAGTTAGTTTTGCTTCCTCTTAAAGGAATTAAAATTCTTTCTCTAGCCATGCTTCCTCAGGCTGCCTGGGTAATCACTGGTCCAAACATTATTCTAGGTGTATTACCGTGACCCCACAAATGTGACAGGAAAATCAATCTGTGTATTCATTAAAGTAGTGATAGCTTTTGTGACAATAAACCCCTCAAATCAATTGCTTAATATAAGAATAGTTGATTTCATTTTCATATAACAATCCAATTCAAATGTCCCCCGTTGGTTCCAAGCAGTCACCCAGGAATCCAGAATGATGGAAGCTCTAGTATCTTCAGCATGCAGATTCCAATGTATTCCAATATACAGCTAGTATTCCAATATACAGCTGTATTACAATATACAGCCAGTGATAAAAAAGATACCATGCCTGGATACCTGGAAGATTTTTATGGGCCAAACTTGAAAATGGCTTCCATCACTTTCACAGATATTCCCGTGGATAGAAGTTGGTTATGTGGATACACCTTCCTGCAGTAGAGGCAGAAATATGGTCTAGCTTGTGTGCCCCAGATGAAAAGGAAATGAATTTTGGTGAAAACAAAGTCATTTCTGCATAGTAGAGCCAACAGTGGCCACTTGTTTGTGGTTACAGCATCCCAAAGAGAGAAAACCTTCACCTGAGACTGTGGGTTTCCCTCACTGTTTGATAGTAGCCCAGGAGAGTTAGTCCGTGTATAGCTTCAGCTTCCATTTTCAGACCCATGCCAGAAAGATTTCCTCTGACACAGTCTGAGTCCTCACTTCCTTATGGCATTGATGAGCTCTGTATCCCAGGCTGTGAAATTTATGGATGAGGCAGAATGACTGACAGTCTTGATATCCTGGCTGAGAAGAAAGACAAACAGATGAACAATCCCACACTTGTGACTAAACAGACTTTCCCCAGATCTGCATGAGGATTTGTATTTCAGGCCATGTTAGGTCATTCCAGCCTGGCACCAATGCCTTCACACCCATCTGCCGTCTCTCCCGGGGCATCAGCTAATGCATTGCTGTATCTTGAAGTTCTGGTTGCTGGCACAGGTTTCATTCCGGGTCAATGAGAACCAGAGTGTTTGACACCAGGAAGGCTTTTGAGACACGTCTATGATTTATTACTGTAGGCCACAAAGTTAACTGTCTGTGAATAGAAGGTCAACTGACTAGCCAGCCATATCTTCTCATTGGTGGAGGGCTGGACATAAACTATGTGAGTGGAGGAAGAATGCTGCTGCACAATCAGTGGGTACATTTACAGTTACATCCCAGGGAAACCAGCTGCTTTTGTAAATATTCACCTCTGTCTATTCAAGGTGCCCTTTATCTGATGATTTGTAAATGCTGTAGTCTGCTTTAGTAAGTGCAACTGCTAGTTTTCTTCTTCTCTTTCTAGCTTATTCTTTTCTTCGTGTCTTCTTCCCTCTTCTAACTATTCCAATAAGACAATGAACACTGGGTGCTCATAGAATCCAGGTGGGCTGGACACAGTCCCATAGAGTAGTAGTTGGAGAAAATCCTGTCCCCTGGGTCCTGGTGCATAGGCCCAGCTACTTTGTTTAAGTCTGAGTAAATACCACTGATTACCACTGATGGATGTACACTAGGATAGGGCTTATGGCTCAGAAATGTTTGGGTGGAGGATCACATGGAACTGGTACTGGAGGTCAACTGTGATAAACAGGCATCCATATAAAAGTGCACCTGAAACATCCTATGTGTCTCATGGCCCTCACATACTCATAAATGAGATTTTCCCATCTTCTGAGCTCATTTCTTAATTCTTCAATTTATGATTTCATTTTACTCCCAGGATCTGATGCTTGGCTCTAAATTTGTTGTATTTTCTTGACTATAATTCAAATTATGCCTCTGGAATCATGGCTGCAAGTTTCCTGGGATGATATTTCACCTGGCCCAAGATTTCCTCCAGATTCCTGTACACCACCCAGACCTTAATCTGCAGTTCTTCTGAGGCTCCCTTGCCCCGGCTGGAGTGCAATGGTGCAATCAAAGCTCACTGCAGCCTCAAAGTCTGGGCTTAAGCCATCTTCCCACCTCAACTTCCCAAGTAAGTAGCTAGGACTACAGCCACATGCCCCCATGCCCAGCTATATATATTTTATTTTTTGTAGAAACGGGTTCTTGCTATGTTGTCCATACTGGTCTCAAACTCCTGCCCTCAAGTGATTCTCCTGCCTCAGCCTCCCAAAGTGCTGAGATTGCAGGTGTGAGCCACTGTACTTGGCTGAGAAGTCAGATTCTAATACTATTTTAATTTGCTTTTCACTCAGTAACAATTCCATTCAGTATTGCTTTACAATATTACATAAAATGCTGTGATGAACATCCCTGAACATATTTACTCACACTTGTGGGTTTTGTTGGTTTCATTTGAGATAAATTCCAAGGGGTTGAATTGTGAGGTTCAGAAGGCAGTCAGTCATTTTTGAAATTTTGGACTTATTGTCAAATTGCTGTTTAGAAAAGTTGTATGAGTTTATATTCACTGTAGCAAATGCCTATGTCCTAATTGAAGACTGAACTCCAGAATTAGTTTTTAATTTTTATTTTGGTAAATGAGAAATGGAATGTATTTCAAAATGCTTTTCTTTTATTGTTAGTAGACCAAGCAATATTTCATGTTTATTTCCTTTTTCTATTTCTCGTGAACTACTTTTCCCATTTTTCTGTCAGGGCATTTGTCTTTTCCTTGATAATTTGTGGGAGTTTTCCTAACATACACCAGATGTAACCTTAGCATTGGTTTCTCTAGGCTCTGGCCATTGGCATTGCTTTCAGTTCTTTAAACATATCACACCTACTGGACTTCATGTCTTCATATGTTATTAGTAAAAAATTTATCTTTAAGCAGTTTGACTTAACCAGGTAGCAACTAGCATGTCAGGAAATTGCCATAAGCTGAGAAGAATTCTGATGTGCCTTGACCCTTCCCTTAACAGAGATACAAATGATCACAAGTTTCTAGTGAAGCTTTATGGGTCAGTGCAGAGTGAGAAGAATTCAGTGAAATTCTGGTACAAATGTTATTTTACTTATCTAATTTAAGTCATAAATTTGGATTTAGTAGAGTTCCTCTCTCTTCTTCAGGTCTTAAACATTCCTCAGGGTGGTCTTCTGTAAACTTCCGCACCCCCACTTGTCAATGGTAAATCCTTGCTATCTATTCTGAAAGCATAGCACTGTATATACTTCCCTTTTCATAACACTCTTCACAGTTAGAATTTCTTTTTATTGCTTGCCTTCTGCAACAGTGTAAACACTCTTAGGGTAAAGACATGCCACCATTGTTCACTGTTGTTTGACCAAAGCCACAATTTCTTCTTTCTCTTTGCTAATGGAAATTTGTTCAGATATTCATCCCTGAATATTCATCCCTGAATATCTCAGAAGAGGCCATCCTCACACCCCACTCTAACAGTAGTTTGATTGATCTAAATTTTCCTTTTTTTTTTTTGCCAATGAGTTTATCATGATTAGGAGTGTGATACAGTTTGAACTGATGAAGCACAAGGAAAGATTTCCTGAAAGCATTTCCTTCATCTCCTGGGGTAGCTTCCAAAAAGGAGGTTGCTCATATTCTGGACGTGGAGATGTATCTCAGAACTCTGCCTCTTTTTCCTTCGGAATGAGGATGAAATCAATGCACAGGTGTCACTCCTAAAATCCACGTCATGACTGACTTCTGGTTATGTGTACCAATAAATGTCCTTATTTAAGCCAGTTTGAATCAGATTTTCTATTACTTTAGCAAAGTGCACCATATGTAATATTATATATCTAATCAGTCCCTACACTGAACAAATACTGAACTGAATCAAAAATTATTTCTCATGTATGATACATGGGTCTTCCTTAGTTTAGCTTTCATCCCTTACATTTTTGTTTTGTTTAATTATAAGATAATAAATATTTATTTTCAAAAGTCAAAGCATAGAAATACAACAGAGAACTTTAATTTCTACTTTCTTCTTTCTAATTGTACTTTCCTGAGGTAGCTAATACTAACCTTTGGCTAGATGTACCTGTGTATATTCCTCTGGGCTCACAGAGATTTATGAACTTCTATTGTGTTTAGTTTTGTTTTCTTGTTTATTCATTTTACAAAAATCGGGTCATGGTGTATATATTGTTGTACAATGTCTTTGTTTTATTTTCAAATTAATAGATCATGGCTGTTTTTATAGGTTGGTCTACCTGGATACAACTCATTCTTCATAATAACTATATACCATAGCTGATTTCTTTACATTTCTTCTGTAGTTAAATGTTTCTCACAGATTTTTTCTTCTTGGGGCATAAGAAGAAAATAGTAGATAGCCTGCAAAACATGACTTAACCTCATCTCTACCAAAAAACAAAAGCGAAAACAAACAAACAAACAAAAAACACGAAAATTAGCCGGGCATGGTGTGGTGGCACATGCTTGTAGTCCCAGCTACTTGGGAGGGTGAGGTGGGAGGATTGCTTGAACCCAGGAGGCAGAGGTTGCAGTGAGCCGAGATTGCGTCCCTGTACTTCAGCCTGGGTGACAGAGCAAGACCTTGTGGAAGAAAACAAGAAGAGGAAGAAGAAGAAGGAGAAGAAGAAGAAAGAGGGAGAGGGAGAAGAGTGGGTGATGAAGTGGCTTAGGTAGTGGGAAGGATGTGTTAAGGCATCTAGCTTACCAGTTTGAGATTTAAGATTTCTTTCTTTCTTTCTTTCTTTCTTTCTTTCTTTCTTTCTTTCTTTC
>NW_012117354.1:1438002-1450831 GCF_000951035.1 Colobus angolensis palliatus
TTTCTTTCTTCCTTTCTCTCTCTCTCTCTCTTTCTTTCTTTTTAAAGCAGGGTGTTTTTTCTTATACTTATAGTAACTCGAAATTTGTTCTTTGTGCCCTTTGCAAGAAACCGTACCTGGAGAACAGCCTTAGGGAGATTTTTTTGGCTGCAGGTAATGAAGTAATGGGTTCATGAGGGCCTCAGAAATTAGATGAAAACCAGAAAGATCTAAGATTTTAATCCCAACCCAGAAAATCAGGACTGGTGTTTTCCCTTTGAAATGAAAATTTTACTCTTAGGTATATAGATTTATTTATTATCAGTGTGGGATATACCTTTTGTTTTGGATAACTCTATTAAATTCTAATTCTTGCTGATCGGGGATAGCTTAATTTCTTGTTAGTAGATATGCTATAGTTGAAAGGGTGAGTGGTAAATGACTTTATAAGGATCAATTCTTCTCTCTATCTCCCTTCAAAGACACGTAAGAAGCTAAAACAGTGATTTTAAATTGAGGAAAAACTAAAATTACCTGACACTTATGTTCAAGGTGACATACAATCAGAATTTTTACCAGTTTCCCTAAGGAACAGTTCTTTCTTGGCAATAGCAAAATCAAATTTCAGAGGCAAAGAGAGAAAGAGAGAGCTGGGATGATCTAAATGAATTTGGACAATATAGTAAGGGTAAAATGTGGGTAGTCATAACATTTCCAAGCAGTTTTTATCAGCTGAATAATACCAGAGAGGACCAGACAGAACATCCTGTTGCAAATTAGCCTATAAGGCACGTAGATAAAGGTGGGTGTGGTTTCTGTATAAGTTCAAAGCACAGATGAAAATTAGCTCCTTCCAGGTATAGTAATTTTAGACTCCAGGAACACTGTAGTTTTCTGAGGTTAAAAATAGTGCAAAAGTCTAAAGCTCAAATTTTCTCAAGGTAACTCAACTCAGCTTGTCTAAGTATACAATGATCCAAGGCTTAGGGAGAGTAAATACTGAGTTGCTCACAGAGCCGCTGAAAACAAGATCAGAAACACAATAAAAACAAATGAACAAATAGACAAAACAAGAGGAAGATAACTTTTTGCTTTTATTCTTAAAATAGATATAAACATTTGTGTTATCTTACTTTTGGTTTTTTAAAATCACAATGAGCTAAATTTTCATTTTGTATAATACATCTTTTCCTAAGTGGAATATACTGGCAACCTTCCATGAGTGGAGTGATATAGAGAGAAGTTTGAGAACAGAGGGAAACCCTCTCCATTGTACTAGATAGTTCTGTATAAGGAATTCACTGAAGGTGAATAGAAAAAGGATACCAATGATATGATTTAGAGTAAATTTGGATTTTTAAAATATAATAATAAGTTTTCTGTTCTGTAAAACATAATATTTTAAAATAATGTTGCAGGTAATTTTAGTTAGCTCTTTGGGTGATTTTATTTTTTTACTTGTTTGAGACAGTGTCTTACTGTGTCATTCAGGCTAAAGTGCAGTGGTACAATCTCGGCTCACTGCATCCTCTGCTTCTCGGGTTCGAATGATTCTCATGCTTCAGCCTCCTGAGTAGCTGAGATTATAGGCGTGCACAAACATGCCTGGCTAATTTTTTGTATTTTTGGTAGAGATAAGGTTTCACCATGTTGGCCATCCTGGTCTTGAATTCCTGGCCTCAAGTGATCTGCCAGCCTCAGCCTCCCAATGTGCTAGGATTACAGGCGTGAGCCACCACGCCCGGCCTCTTTGGGTGATTTGATTGCAGCAACAGGGGCTCAAAAATCTCTAGGAAGATTACGTTTTGAGTATCAACTTCTACTTTAATTTAAAGGCTCCATGTCTGTTTAGCTTCAAATAAATTATTAGTAAAAAAAAAAAAAAAAATCATCTTTAAGAAGTTTAATTTAACCAGGTAGCAATTAGCATGTCTGACAATTGCCATAAGCTAAAAATACTTCTGATGTGCCTTGACCCTTCCCTTAACAGAGATACAAGTTTTCATTTTTAATTTTTTCTAATTTTATTTTATTTTATTTTAAGTCCCAGGGTACATGTGCAGGATGTACAGGTTTGTTACATAGGAAAATGTATGCCATGGTGGTTTGCTGCATCTATCAACTCATCACCTAGGTATTAAGCCCAACATGCATTAGCTATTTTTCCTAATGCTTTCCCTTCCCCCACACCGCCTCATAAGCCCCAGTATGTGCGGATCTCCTCCCTGTGTCCATATGTTCTCATTGTTCAGCCTCCACTTATAAGTGAGAAGTGTTTGGTTTTTCTGTTCCTCCGTTAGTTTGCTGACAATGATAGCTTCCAGCTCCATCTGTGTCCCTGCAAAGGACATGATCCATTCCTTTTTATGGCTACATAGTATTCCATGGTGTATATATGCCACATTTTCTTTATCCAGTCTATCATTGATGGGCATTTGGATTGATTCCATGACTTTGCTATTGCGAATAACAATAAACATACACGTGCGTGATCTCTATAATAGAATGATTTATATTCTTTTGGGTATATACCCAGTAATGGGATTGCTTGGACACATGGTATTTCTGGTTCAAGGTCTTTGAGGAATCACCACACTATCTTCGACAGTGATTGAACTAATTTATATTCTCACCAACAGTCTAAAACCACCAGTATCAATAGCTGAATAGACCAAGTGCAGCAAAGGATCCACTTTGTTTCTCTGCAGCCTCAGCAGCATCTGTTTTTCTTGACTTCTTAGTAATCAACATTCTTACTGATGCGAGATGGTATCTCACTGTGGTTTTGATTTGCATTTCTCTGATGATCAGTGATGTTGAAATTTTTTTCATGTTTGTTGGCTGCATAAATGTCTTCTGATGACAAGTGTCTGTTTATGTCCTTTGTCCACTTTTTAATTGGGTTGTTTGTTTTTTTCTTGTATTTTAGGTTACATGTAGATTCTGGATATTAGACCTTTGTCAGATGGATAGATTGCAAAAGTTTTCTCCCATTCTGTAGGTTGTCTGTTCACTCTGATGATGATAGTTTCTTTTGCTTTGCAGAAGCTCCTTATTTTAATTAGGTTTGATTTGTCAATTTTTGCTTTTGTTGCAATTGCTTTTTCCATTTTCATAAAGAAATATTTACACATGCCTGTGTCCTGAATGGTATTGTCTAGATTTTCTTCTAGAGTTTTTATAGCTTGGGGTTTTACATTTAAGTGTTTAATCCGTGTTGAATTAATTTATGTATAAGGTGTAAGGCAGGGGTCCAGTTTCAATTTTCTGCATATGGCCGGCCAGCTGCAGCACCATTTATTATGGTGCATATCCCAGCACCATTTATTAAATAGGGAGTCCTTTCCTCATTGCTTTTTATGGTCAGGTTTGTAAAAGATCAGATGGTTGTAGATTTGCGGTCTTATTTCTGTGTTCTCTATTCTGTTTCATTTGTCTATGTGCCTTTTGTACTAGTGTTTGTCTATGTGTTTTTGTACTAGTACTATGCTGTTTTGGTTACTGTAGCCTTGTAGTATAGTTTGAAGTCAGATATCATGATGCCTCCAGCTTTGTTCTTTTTGCTTAGGATTGTCTTGGCTATATGGGCTCTTTTTTGGTTTCATATGAATTTCAAAGTAGTTTTTTCTAATTCTATGAAGAATGTCAATGGTAGTTTAGTGAGAATGATATTGAATCTATAAATTACTTTGGGCAGTATGGCCATTTTCATTATGTTGATTCTTCCTATCCATAAGCATGGAATGTTTTTCCATTTGTTTGTGTCCTCTTTGATTTCCTTGAGCAGTGGTTTGTAGTTCTCCTTGAAAAGGTCCTTCACTTCCTTTGTTAGCTGTATTCCTAAGTATTTTATTCTCTTTGTAGTAATTTTGAATAGGAATTCATTCATTGTTTGGCTCTCTGTTTGTCTGTTGTTGATGTATAGGAATGCTTGTGACTTTTGCACATTGATTTTGTATCCTGAGACTTTGCTGAATTTGCTTATCAGCTTAAGAAACTTTTGGGATGAGACAGTGGGGTCTTCTAGGTATAGGATTATGTCATCTGCAAACAAAGGCAATTTGATTTCCTCTCTTCCTATCTGAATACCCTTTATTTCTTTCTCTTGCCTGATTGCCCTGGCTAGAACTTCCATTGTTATGTTGTATAGTAGTGTTGAAAGAGGACATCCTTATCTTGTACTGTTTTCAAGGGGAATGCTTCCAGTTTTGACCCTTCAGTATGGTATTGGCTGTGGGTTTGTAATAAATGGCTCTTATTCGTTTGAAGTATGTTTCTTAACACCTAGTTTGTTGATTGTTTTTATCATGAAGGGATGTTGAATTTTATCAAGGCCTTTTCTATCGAGATAATCATGTGGTTTTTGTCTTTAGTTTTGTTTATCTAATGAATCATATTTATTATTTGTGTATGTTGAACCAATCTTGCATCCCAGGGATGAAACCAACTTGATCATAATGGATAAGCTTTTTGATGTGCTGCTGGATTTGCCAGTATTTTATTGAGAGTTTTCACATCAATGTTCATCAGGGATATTGGCCTGAAATTTTCTTTTTTTGTTATATCTCTGCCAGGTTTTGATATAAGGATGATGCTGGCCTCATAAAATGAGTTAGAGAGAAGTCCCTCCTTTTCAATTGTTTGGAATAGTTTCATATGGTGCCGCCTCCTCTTTTACTTCTGGTAGAATTCAGCTGTACATCTGTCTGGTCCTAAGCTTTTTTTATTAGTAGGCTATTTATTACTGCCTCAATGTCAGAACTCATTTTTGGTCTATTCATGGATTCAGCTTTTTCCTGGTTCAGTCTTGGGAGGGTGTATGTGTCTAGGAATTTATCCAT
Source organism: Colobus angolensis palliatus (assembly GCF_000951035.1). NCBI lineage: Eukaryota > Metazoa > Chordata > Mammalia > Primates > Cercopithecidae > Colobus > Colobus angolensis. Next base: position 1,442,823 of record NW_012117354.1, read on the forward strand.
TTCTTCTAGATTTTCTAGTTTATTTGCATAGAGGTATTTATAGTATTCTCTGATGGTTGTTTGTATTTATTGTGGGATCAGTGGTAATATCCCCTTTATAATTTTTTACGGTGTCTATTAGATTATTCTCTTTTCTTCTTTATTATTCTAATTAGTGCTCCATGTATTTTATTAATTTTTTCAAAAAAAAAACAGCTCCTGGATTTGCTGATTTTTTTGAAATTTTTGTTTGTTTGTTTGTGTGTCTCTATCTCCTTCAGTTCTGCTCTGATCTTGGTTATTTCTTTTCTTCTGCTAGCTTTGGCATTAGTTTGCTTTTGATTCTCTGTTTTTTTTTTTTTTTTTTTGACACAGAGTCTAGCTCTGTTACCCAAGCTGGAGTGCAGTGGTGTGATCTTGGCTCACTGCAGCCTCCACCTCCCAGGTTCAAGTGACTCTCCTGCCTCAGCTGACTGAGTAACTGGGATTACAGGTGCATACCACTATGCCTGGCTAACTTTTGTATTTTTAATAGAGATGGGGTTTCACCATGTTGGCCAGGCTGGTCTTGAACTTCTCACCTCAGGTGATCTGCCCACCTGGGCCTCCCAAAGTGATGGGATTACAGGCGTGAGCCACCACATTCAGCCGGTTCTCCCGTTCTCTTAGTTGTGATGTTAGGATGTTGATTTGAGATCTTTCTAGCTTTTTGATGTGGGCACTTAGGGCTATAAATTTCCCTCTTAACACTGCTTTAGCTGCATCCCAGAGATACTGGTATGTTGTCTTTTTGTTCTCATTGGTTTCAAAGAACTTCTTGATTTCTGCCTTAATTTTATGGTTTACCCAGGAGTCACTGAGGAGCAGGTTGTCCAATTTCCATGTAGTTGTGTGGTTTTGAGTGAGCTTCTTAATCTTTAGTTCTAATTTGATGTGCTGTGTTCTAACAGACTATTTGATATCAGTTCTTTTGTATTTGCTGAGAAGTGTTTCACTTCCAATTATGTGATCAATTTTAGAGTCAGTGCCATGTGGTGCTAAGAAGAATGTATATTCTGTTGTTTTTGGATGGAGAGTTCTGTAGATATTTAGCAGGTTCGCTTGATCCAGAGCTGAGTTCAAGTCCTAAATATCTTTGTTAATTTTTTGTTTAGATGATCTGTCTAATATTGACAGTGGAGTATTAAAGTCTCCCACTATTATTGTGTGGGAGTCTAAGTCTCTTCGTAGGTCTCTAAAACCTTGTTTTATGAAACTGGGTGCTCATGTATTGGGTGCATGTATATTTAGAATAGTTAGCTCTTCTTGCTGAATTGAACCCTTTACCATTATGTAATGTCCTTCTTTGTCTTTTTTGGTCTCTGGTGATTTAAAGTCTGTTTTGTCAGAAACTAGGATTGCAACTTCTGTTTTTTTTCTGTTTTCCATTTGCTTTGTAAATTTTCCTCTATTCATTTATTTTGAGCCTATGCATGTCGTTGCATGTGAGATAGGTCTCTTGAATATGGCACACTGATGGGTCTTGTGTTTTTATCCAGCTTGCCATTCTGTGTCTTTTAATTGGGGCATTTATCCCATTTACATTTGAGGTTATTACTGCTATGTGTGAATTTGATACTGTCATAATGCTGGCTGGTTATTTTGCAGACTTGTTAATATAGCTGCTTGACAGTGTCATTGTTTTGTGTACTTCAGTGTGTTTTTGTAGTGGCTGGTAATGTTTTTTCTTTGTTGTATTTAGTGCTTCTTTCAGGAGCTCTTGTAAAGCAGGCCTGGTGGTGACGAATTCCCTCAGCATTTGCCTGTCTGAAAAGGATTTTATTTTTCCTTTGCTTATGAAGCTTAATTTTGCCAGATATGAAATTCTGGGTTAGAAATTCTTTTCTTAAAGAATGTCAAATATTGTCGGCCCCCAATCTCTTCTGGCTTGTAGAGTTTCTACTGAGTGGTCCGGTGTTAGCCTCATGGGCCTCCCTTTGTAGGTGACTTGGCCTTTCTCTGAGGCTCCCCTTAACATTTTTTCATTCATTTTGACCTTGGAGAATCTGATGGTTATGTGTCTTTGGGTTGATCTTCTCATGGAGTATATTACTGGGGTTCTATGGATTTCCTCAATTTGAATGTTGGCCTGTCTTGCTAGGTTGAGGAAGTTCTCCTGGATGATATCATGAAGTATGTTTTCCAACTTGTTTCCATTCTCCTCATCTCTTTCAGTTACCCAAATCAGTCATAGGTTTGATCTTTTTACATAATCCCATAGTTCTCAGAGGTTATGTTCATTCCTCTTCATTCTTTTTTCTCTAATTTTGTCTGCCTGTCTTGTTTCAGCAAGATAGTCTTCAAGCTCTGAGATCCTTTGCTCCACTAGGTCTATTCAGCTATTGACACAATGGTTGCACTGTGAAGTTCTCGTGTTGTGTTTTTCAACTCCATCAGGTCATTAATGTTCCTCTCTAAACTGTTTATTCTGATTAACAGCTCCCATAATGTTTTGTCATGGTTGTTGGCTTCTTTGCATTGGGTTAGAACATACTCCTTTACCTCAGTGAAGTTTATTATTACCTACCTTCTGAAGCCTGCTTCTGTCAATTCATTCACTTCAGCCTCAGCCCAGCTCTGTGCCCTCGCTGGAGAGGTGTTGCAGTTATTTGGAGGAGAAGAAACACTCTGGCTTTTTGAGTTTTCAGGGTTTTTATGCATTGACTTTTTTCTCATCTTCATTGATTTATCTACCTTTGATCTTTGAGGCTGCTGACCTTTGGATGGGGTTTCTGTGGGGTCTTTTTTGTTGATGTTGTTGCTTTGTTTGTTTGTTTTTCTTTAAACAGCCAGGCCCTTTAGCTGCGGTTTACTGGGGACCACTCTAGACCCATTTAACCGGGGTTCCTCCCTTACCTGGAGGTTTCACTAGGGGAGGCTGCAGAACAGTAAAGACGGCTGCCTGCTCCTTCCTCTGGGAGCTCCATCCCAGAGGGCCATCAAGCTATTACCAACAGGAACGTTCCTGTATGAGGTGTCTGGTGACCCCTGTTGGGAGGTCTCACCCAGTCAGGAGGCACAGCATCAGGAACCTGCTTAAGGAAACAGTCTGCCTTGCCCCTTGGCTGAGCAGGTTTGGCTGCACTGGGGAGAAATCTCCTCGTCTGGACTGCCAGCAGGCAGGAAAGACTAGGTCCACTGAACTATGAGACCTCGACTGTCCCTCCCCCCAGGGGCTCCTTTCCAGGATATCAGACTTCTTTCCCTAAACCTGTGGCTGGAGTTGCTGCAATTCCTGTAGGGAGGCCCCTCCTGGTGAGGAGGGAAGGATCCCAGTTCCACCTAATGAAGCAGTCTGGCCATGATCTGCCACAGCCACTGTGCTACACTGTGGGGAATTCCTCTTGGTCCAAACTGCCCAGTCTTCTTGACACCGGCAGAGAATAATGGCTGACTGGAGCTACAGTGATGGCGGCCATCCCTCTGCCTGGGAACTCGGTCCAGCCTGCTGCTGTTGGCTGCAGCCCAAGCAGGTTGCACAGCTCTGTGCTTGGGACCCAAGGCCCTGGTGGGGTGGGCTAATGAGGGGATTTCCTGATCCATAGGATGCACAGATCCATGCAAAATGCATTGTTTCCTGGGTGGGGTACCACAGTCACTCACCGCCTCCCTTGGCTGGGTGTGGGAGCTCTCCTTATCCCGTCTGGCTCCTGGGTCATCACTCCACCATGCTTTTCCTTGCTCTGTGTGGGTCTCACCAACTGCCTAGTCAGTCCCAGTGAGAGAACCTGGATACCTTCGTTGATGGAGCAGGGATTCATTGGCGATTTTTGCTCTTCTCCAGTAAAGTTTTATGGGTCAGTGCAGATTAAGAAGAATTCAGTGAAATGTTGGTGCAGATGCAATAAACTTTGTTTTACTAACTCATTTAATTTGAGTCATAATTTGGATTTAGTAGAGTTTCAATCATAATATTTTTGGAATATTTAAAGGATTTAAAAATGATAAAATGCTTAGTTTGAATATATATTTACACTCTTATTAAAGTTAATTTAGGTGATGATACAATACACACAATTCAACAAGATAAATTAAAGAAATACAAGGAAAAGAAGAGTAGAGTAGTAGTAAGAGTCTGGAGTAGTGAGCACACAAATTCCACGTGTGGGTCACAGATTCAAATCTGAGCTTCCTTGTATACAACTCAGTGAGGGCCATGTAACCATTTACAAGAGTTTCAGGGTCCATAATGTAAGCAAAATTCAGTCCTCAATGGAACACTTAATGTTAAACCCCATCCAAAGGTCAGCGGCCTCAAAGATTGAAGGTAGATAAATCCATGAAGATGAGAAAAAGTCAGTGCAAACTGGGGAAATTTATTTCCCTTTTAGTAGTCTCAAATTGTTATCTGTAATGTAAATGAAATAAATAATCTATAGAGTTGGTGTGAGGATAAAAATATAACCAATGTACAGTGTGAGATAATAATTTTATTACTTTTCTCATTTTTTATCTTCATAGTGAGAGGGCAATATGGCATAATGAATTTTATATCATCTTCAAAGTTAGATCTGTGGTCAGATTTGTATGTTTTTGGACAATTTACTTAATATCCCTATAGATTGGAGTCTTCTGAATAATGGAAATAATTGTGCTACCTTCTAGGGTTGTGTAATGTTTAGAAAGGACAATGTAGTCATATTTTCTGAATGGAAATAAAACACCTGAAAACTCCAATAGACAAAGCAAAAGACAGTTAATAGACAAGGCAAAAATATTTGCCACTGACATCACAGACAAACATGTAACTTTCCTACTATATAAAAGGCTCCTAATACTGTGAAGAAAAAGACCAGCCACTACACAGAAAAATAGTTAAAAGGCAGGAGTGGATAGATACAGAACAAGAAATAGAAATGTCCATAAGCATGTGAAAAGATGCTCGGCCCCACTCATAGTAAGAGAAATAAAAATGAGATAACATTTCTCACGGCCACGTTGGTGGAAACCGAAAGGTTTGACAACACACAGTGCCAGTGAATCATATATTGCTGCTGGTGGCAAGTGGAGCATACCACTCCTGTGGAGGAACATCTGGCAATAATCACCAAAATGATAACTGCACTTTACTCCTTGCTCCAAAAGTCTTACTTCTGGGAGTCTGTTTTACAGATCTATCTACTCAGTTACAAAATAGTATATGTATAAACTCATTATGGCATCATCTCCAATAGAAAACACAAGAAACATTACCAGTGCCCACCAATAGAGACCTGATTCACCACACAGTTATTAAAAGAATGACGTCATTCATAAAATGCTGGTGTGAGATCTCCATGCTGTATTATTATTAATGGAGAAAGCAAGGAACAGCATTGTGTATAAATTAAACTAACAAAGATGAAAAAATAAAAACAAAAATCTATAATTATTTATATTTGTATAAAGACACTTTGGAATGATAATCAAGAAACAAATAAAAATGACTACCCAGAATGGGTGTGGGGACAAGGTGGACAGAAATGGGGTAGAACTAAGATTTCTCAAGATATACTTTTTTTTTTTTTTTTTTTGAGACGGAGTCTTGCTCCGTCACCCAGGCTGGAGTGCAGTGGCCGGATCTCAGCTCACTGCAAGCTCTGCCTCCCGAGTTTACGCCATTCTCCTGCCTCAGCCTCCCGAGTAGCTGGGAGTACAGGCGCCCGCCACCTCGCCTGGCTAGTTTTTTGTATTTTTAGTAGAGATGGGGTTTCACCGTGTTAGCCAGGATGGTCTCGATCTCCTGACCTCGTGATCCGCCTGCCTCAGCCTCCCAAAGTGCTGAGATTACAGGCTTGAGCCACCGCGCCCGGCCAAGATATACTTTTAAAAATGTTACTTTGATTTTCAAACCTTGTAAAAATATTATCTAGTCAGAAATCATTACATGTGAATATTATTTGTAAAATAGTTATAACCCTTTACTATGTGAACTTATGTCTCTTTCTCCCGGGCCCAAGAAAATGCCTTGGGAAAACTTGGCTTAACATAAATATTCTATAAAAAAATAAAGCACAACAAATATTCTGTTCCTAGATTTTACTTTATTTATAATTAGTCTGAGTTTGGAATCATTAAATTATGATTTGTATAAATTAAACTTAAAAAATTTAATCTCTTCTCTTTAAATATAAATGTATGCTGGGGTGCAGTGGCTCACGTCTGTAATCCCAACACTTTTGGAGGCCGAGGTGGGAGGACTGCTTGAGGTCAAGAGTTTGAGGCTAGCCTGGGCAACATAGCAAGACCCCATTTCTACAAAACAAAATTTAAAATGTAGCTGGGCATGGTGGTACACACTTGTAGGCCTGGCTACTCGGCAGGCTGAGGTGGGATAATTGCTTGGGCCCAGGAGTTTGAGATTGCAGTGGGCTGAAATCCTACCACTGCACTTCCCCCTGGGTGACAGAGTGAGACACTGTCTCAAGGAAAAAAGAAAAAGTTAAAGAAAAATACTATGCAGCCATAAAAAAGGATGAGTTTGCGTCCTTTGTAGGGACATGGATGCAGCTGGAAACCATCATTCTTAGCAAACTATCACAAGAAGAGAAAACCAAACACCGCATGTTCTCACTCATAGGTGGGAACTGAACAATGAGATCACTTGGACTCGGGAAGGGGAACATCACACACTGGGGCTTATCATGGGGAGGAGGGGAGGGGGGAGGGATTGCATTGGGGAGTTATACCTGATATAAATGATGAATTGATGGGTGCTGACGAGTTGATGGGTGCAGCACACCAACATGGCACAAGTATACATATGTAACAAACCTACACGTTATGCACATGTACCCTAGAACTTAAAGTATAATAAAAAAAAAAAAGAAAAATAAATAAATAAAAGCAAAGTTTTTATCCCTCTCTGTGTATGTGTTCCCAGGTTACTTGCTCTTTCTCTGGTATTTAAAGTTAAAAGGGATTAAATATTTGTTAATTATGAATTAAAACTCCTAACTCCTTAGGATTAGTTTGAACATTTTTTCAAACCAAATACTTTCTAAACTATGTGATATTTGGAGGAAATTATAATAAGTCTGGACATTAAGAGAAAGTTTCTAATCATGAATCCACTGAGGTGCTGTGATCCTCTTACTGGCCTGTATTCAGCTGGTATCCAACAAATGTTGATTGAGTGTGTATATGTTCCAGGCCATGTTATAGAGCAATAAATGAAACTGACAAACCCCGTCCTCAATTTCTTATAGTCTCGAGGAAGACACTTCGTGCTTCCAGATGATCCACAAAGAAAGAGGCTGAAGCCTGGAATGTGAAGCTGCAGACACTGCCTGTGACCAGTGTCCATGACTGAGCACACCTGTGTCACCACTGACGGCCTAAACAGTTTCTTACTACAAAGCATAGGTCACTGTGCCCAAGCTGTTCCCCAAAGGCAAGAGGGTGAGATATGGATGTGGAGATGAGGCATTATACTCCTTGGGTAGCCACTGTGCTCCTAGTCCTTCACAAGCACTGAGTTTCACTATGTTGACCTCCCTAGAGTGGCCACAGAACTGCTTTCTCCACTTTCACTCACTATCTTCTCTTACTTCTTTTCCTCTCATTCTCTGTCACCTGTTCTCCATTTTTCCAGAATTTATATTTCTCTACAGATATAATTTAATCCTAGGTCTTTCTAATGTTACAGATATTCAATTGTATCCTGAATATGAATAATATTTTTTTCTTCTAGGGTCCTGTGGCTTTACAGAGAGGAGGATCAAATGTAAATCTAGTGGAGAGAATTGTGGAAAGGGTGTGTGTGTGTGTAACAGTGGTAGTAGTAGTAGTAATAGCCATCCCCTCAGGTACAGCTGGGATCCTCTTAAAGTATTGGAATAAAATATTACATCTAATATCTTTGGTTATTTTTGAGTTGAGCCTTTGAGTTGCTTGAGAGATTTTTGTGGATCCTCCTATTAACAACAATTTGACATTATTTTTTGAAAAGGAGCAACCTTTGATATTCTCTATTTATTTATTTATTTATTATCTGTTATTTATTTATTATT
>NW_012117354.1:1456517-1484327 GCF_000951035.1 Colobus angolensis palliatus
TGTCAGACAGAGTCATTTGCGTCTGCAGAGGTTTCTGCTGCTTTGTTGTTGTTGTTGTTGTTGTTGTTTAGCTGTGCCCTGTCCCCAGAGGTGGAGTCTACAGAGACAGGCAGGCCTCCTTGAGCTGCTGTGAGCTCCACCCAGTTCGATCTTCCCAGGGCTTTGTTAACCTACTTAAGCCTCAGCAATGGCGGGCGCCCCTCCCTCGACCTGGCTGCTGCCTTACAGTTAGATCGCAGATTGCTGTGCTAGCAATGAGGAAGGCTCCCTGGGCGTGGGACCCTCCCGGCCAGGTGTGGGATATAATCTCCTGGTGTGCCCGTTTGCTTAAAGCGCAGTATTGGGGTGGGAGTTACCTGATTTTCCAGGTGTTGTGTGTCTCAGTTCCCTTGGCTAGGAAAAGGGATTCCCTTCCCACTTGCGCTTCCCAGGTGAGGCGATGCCTCGCCCTGCTTCAGCTCTTGCTGGTTGGGCTGCAACAGCTGACCAGCACCGATTGTCCAGCACTCCCTAGTGAGATAAATCCAGTACCGCAGCTGAAAATGCAGAAATCACCTGTCTTCTGTGTCACTCGTGCTGGGAGCTGGAGACTGGAGCTGTTCCTATTCGGCCATCTTGCTCCGCCCCTTGATATTCTTATACTTGGACTTTCCTTGCCTCGGATAATACTACAGTTGATATCAGTTGACTTAAAGGGCATCCACTCTAACTCCTTTAGTAGTTCCTGGTTTTTTCCTGGATGGAGAGTAGAGGGTAGAGGAATAATAGGGCGGTAGTCAGTGTGTGAGGATGCTAAATCTCAATTTTGGTTGGCCACAATATCAAAATGGAGAGTTAGGGTGGAAATTAAGTTTGGCATTTTCTTTCTTACCTTCTTAAATTATACAAGAGAATTTTCAGTATTCCTCACAAAAACAAACAGAGTGAAAACCAAACTGACAATATACAACAACAAGCAAGCAATTTAATACTGGGAATTGCTAATTTCCTGTGGAGGGTGTAGATTCGTGTATCTTTTCTGAACTGTGTCTTGGCATTTGTGTCTTTGCAGTCACAAGTTTAGCATGTTCCTGGAATATCCTTTTCAGGGGCAGCAGTGGTGTTCAATAAAGATTAGTGGTGACGTGGGAGAGGATCAGGAAGTAGGTTAGCTTGAATAAGCAACAGAGAGATACGGAAGGAAATTATTATTATTTTTTGAGACTTTAAAGCCTATCCATGAAAACTCCTCTTTCTCTTTTAAGATAGTTTATGGTTCTGACAGATACTGTTTTGTATTTAACGTGGGAGTCTGAAGTTGATACAGTCACATTCACTATTCTTGATGCGCTCTGTAATTCCAGTGAAACATCCTTGACAACAAGCGTTTTGAGGCTTTCTCTCTTTAAAGAGTTTTCCTAATCGAACAAGTGTGGCCATCACCACTTTAAAGACCCTGGAATAAATAGAAATCAAATGTTAATTATCCAGAACACTTGTTTAATATAATACATAAATTCATTTAATACTATTTGTTTATTACAAAAGTACCATGGTTAACAGATTTGTGCTCCTACTGTTGCCAAATGTATCTTAGTTACTGTTGAAATGAAGCTCACAAAGTGTGCTTTTCTTATTTACTAAAGCATAAGAGAAAGGATTTGCTTTCCTAATAAAAGAAAGTATTTTTGAAAGATATAATGCCCCGATGATTGTAAGTGGACCCTTCTATTTGTTTAAAATATTTCATAAAAGAAGTGAATACCTTATTGTATATGCAGAGTAACTTTTTTTCAGTAAACGTAATTTAATTTTCATAGTCTTAAGTTTAAAATGAACAAATGAGTGATCTAAACATAGTGATGCTTTTGTATCTTTTTTAAAAACATCGTTGTAACAATGTGTATTTATGTATTCCAGATGGCTTTTTTTCGTTATAGAGACTAGGTCTTCTTACGTTGTCCAGGCTGGCCTCGAATTCCTGGGCTCAAGTGATCCTCCCACCTCAGCCTCCTCCTGTACTCAGCTGCAAGTACAGGAGCCAGATGGCTTTCAAATAATAGCTGAGGCCTTGGCCAGGAGAAGGGCTTGATTGTCCGCTTTCAAGGTCAGTACAGGTAGAGCTAGGCATTACCTTCAGTGCTACCTCACCTCCTAAATAGAAAGCATACTGCATTTTTATTCTATGCTTCATTTGTTTGGGAGGAAATGAGATGACCATATTCCTGAAGAGGCCAAAAAGAGGGTGTAAATGACGGCAGTGGTGGGCCTTCTGGAGTGACTGTTGTCATCACGTCGGCTGCAGTGGGAAGGCATAGCTTGGGCTGCCTGCAAGCTCCATGGAGTGGGTGGGAACCTCACTCTCCCAGGCACAGGACCCAGGCATCTCTGCCGTCTGCACCCTTGGGAGCCCAGGAAGACCTCCCTTGACCCTGCAGATTCGGCGTGTCTGGTCCTGCTGCCTGGCCTCTCCCTGCTCCCGGTGCCCACTCTGATCTTGGAGCAGACTTGGGGCCGAGCCTGGGCACCGTCACAGCCTGACTGGGTGTGCTTACACTCAGAGCAATGCTGACATACCAGTCCCCTGCTGCCTCAGTCTTTTCTGGACTTTGTGCGCTGACAAGCACAGGGTATGGGGCAAGCTGAGGGAGGACTGAGGGCAGCTGGGTGCCAAGGAGGGCCTGAAGTCTGGGGGCTGGGCTGTCAGTCCTGTGGACCAGAGTGGTGTCTTTTCCGGGCCCGCCCATGGCTGCCCATGGACCAATCAGCGTGTACTTCTTCCCCTCTGAGGCCCCTAAAAGCTCTGGCCTCAGCCAGAGCAGAGCAGACAACCAGAAGACCAGCTGCAGAGAGGAGCTACCCTTTCTCCTGGGAGGTGAGCACTTGTTGGGACGACCTGCCTGCAGAGAGGAACCACCCTCTCTGCTAGAAGCTTCGTCTTGCTCACCCTTCACTTGTCGGTGTACCTTATTCTTCCTGGGTGCAGGACAAGAACTTGGGACCTGCCAAATGGTGAGGCTAAAAGAGCTATCACATAAACAGTGCTGCAACATGCGCCTTGCTCACCACGTTGTAGGCAAAAAGAAGGAGAGAAGAGCTGCAGCCCTTTGGGGAGCCCAGACCTGGGGGCTCCTGGAGCCAGGGCTGTGACTCCCTGTTTGGGGTCCTGCAGTTCCTGGCATCTCCAAGCTTTCAGGTGCCACCACATTCCCCAGTGCCAGCTAGGGAAGCTGCTTGTGGGGCACCTGGTCCAGCCACAACCTTTCAGAGAACTGGCACCCATGCCAGGACCTGGAGCTGACTGCCCCGTGGCAGCAGCCGGCATATCTGACTGCGCAGTGGCCAGACCTCATACTCACACATCCCTTGCTGTTCCATGCCTGACTCACAGACTTCCTTGGACACATGGGATCTGGGCTGGTAGCATGAGTCGAGTGCAGCCTGCCAGGACGAGTGGGCAGAACTAGCCCAGCAGGCCTGAGCAGAACTTGGGCAAAGACACCACGAGCCACAAGATTCTGGCCAGAAAAGTGACACTCCAAAGATCCTGTAACATAAACACTAATGTGGACGATTTGGTTATCGATTTACCTAGGGACAGAGAGTGGGCCACAGACAAAAATTTCTAATCAAAGTGCATTATTAAGAAATGTGCTGTACATTGATATATTCCGCAGATATGGTGTAGCTTGAGGAAGTCAGGGGAGACTCCCTTTTACAGTGTGGGCTTTTCACCTCTTCACATGAAATTTTGTATGCAATGGTATATGGGTGAGAAAATCTATAAGCCTTTGGGTCTGGGGCAGATTGAAAATAAGCCAAAGGATTAGTTGGGGAGGGTGGAAAGGAAATTTCTGAAGGAGCCATGATTACTACCCTGCTCTCTGCAGGAATCATAGAATTTCATTTGCAGCCATCTCTCTCCACTAGAAGTGCTCAGGACTCATGAGAAGGGAGATTATGGTAGAGAAGGGATCATGTTTCTAGTTGATGGAAAATTCCAGGAGAGGAACTTTCTAGACCCTTCTTAAAAATGATCTAGAGAGGGGGCAAGTTTTGACTATGAAAGGGTACGAGGAAACTGTTTCAGGGGATGAGCAGGGGATGTAGTTACCCAGTAAGTGTATTTGTCAAAACTTATTGTATAGTGCATTAATATTTGCGATTTTACTACATAAAAATTTTGCCCAAAATAACTATAAATAATTATTAAACTCTAGTTAATGATGTGCATGCTGCAGGTTTAGGGGTGAAGTGTACTGATCTCTGCAATTTTATTTTGAAATGCATTAAAAAACAATGGCAGGCTGATGGAGGATAGATATATGATAAAGAGAGTTGGACAAAATGTTAAATGTAGAAGCCAGATGGTAAGTATGTGGGTGTCCACTGGAAAATTCTTTCAACTTTTCTATATGTGTGAACATTTTAATAATAAAATATTGATGATGGTAGGGAGAAGGAACTAGAGGACAGAAGAACTGATTTTTAGCTCTGAAGTTCAACAGCCTTAATCTTGGTGGAATACAGAACTAAATGGAAAAAGAGAGACTCGCTGCTGCTCCTCTCTCTTGCCTAAAGTAGGTTTCTTGAGTTAAGGACAGTGGATATTTGGAACAAAAAGCAAGACAAGTTGGTGCAGGTGAGTGCTCATTGGAAGGAGACCTGGGACCTCTTCACCTCCACCCACCCTGGCTGACTCTCCAGGCAGCAGTAACATGGAAAGGAAGCCATTTTAAGTTGATGTAGCACTCTCTCCATGTACTAAGCTCTACCATGACATTAAAAAGCACCTAAAAGTTGCCCAGAGTCCTGCCACATCCTGGGAAATGATGAAGGACTGAAAGAAGACTAGAAGATGACGAAGTGCTTCATGGTTGTGATAAAAAGTTTCAGCTGTGGATGGCAGCATAAGCCATGGGACTGGAAATGCACTAGAATCACAAACGTCCCAAGGATGTCGGTGGGACTGAAGGCAGCAACCAGAGAGCATGGCTCCTGCTGCCAGTGCAGGACCATTGCAGGCCAGACCCCTCTCCCACACCACAATACCACAGAGCCTTCAGAATAGACATGCCACCGAAGGGTGAGAAGATGACTGATAAAACAGCCTCACCAAAATGTTAGCTCTTTGAGAACAGAGATGGTTTTACAAAGCTTTATGTGCCATAAACACAACTTTCAATTCATTTTTGTTGAATTAGTTAAAAAAAAACAACCCATGGGCTTTTTAATGACCTAATCTATATTCACTGTCTCCATTTACTTATGGTATTGATTTCTCAACCCAATTCAGTCATGTTCTGGCCCCTTCATCTCACATCATCAGCTCCTGCTAAAGTCAACTGTGATGTCTATAATAGCAAATCTAAAGGATGATTTAACAGTTATCTGTTCTCACAGCAGCACTCAGCATCACTGACTTTCCTTCTGAAAATACTTAAATTAGGCAAAATTTCAAAATGAGAGAAGTTCAGAAAATGTTATAATAAAAGCTCATGTACTAGCTACACAGATTTAACATACATTAACATTTTGCCATATTTGCCTCAGATTGCTAACCTTTTTCTTAAGGAAGGAAATGTTACAATTTTAACTGAAGCCTTCATCATTCCTATAGTTGCTGTCTATCATTACCATGCAGACTTTTAAACTTTTATTAAATATATGTATATAATATGGTTATAGGATTAGTGTATCAAGCTCCATAACAGTTTCTGGGAGAGTTTTTATTGTTATTGTGTTGAAGTTAGAGGTCAATATGGGGGTGAATTTGCATCTTTATAATATTAATTCTTCCTGTTTATGAACATTGCATAGCTTCATTTATTTATACAACTCCATAGCTCTCAATAAAGCTTTATAAATGTCTTTGTAATGATCTTACATCCTTTTTCTTGGATTTTTTTACTAACAGATAAATTATAGATTTTATTTCTCTTGGTTATGGTATATTATAAAATTATGTTTCTGATTGTCACTGATGGATAGAAGGATGAATTGAATTTTATATTGATTTTATATTTAGCACCCATTTTAGAACTTTCTTATTAGTTGTAATGTTTTGTAGATTATCTTCAATTTCTATGTAGACAATCATATCTGAAGATAATGGTAGTTCTGTTTTTATCTTTTTTTTTTTTGAATAGTGACAGGGTCCCTGGTAGATAGCACTACCTGGGCACACCACCACATCCAGTTTATTTTTTATTTTTTATTTTTATTTTTGTAGAAACAGAGTCTCCCTATGTTGCCCAAGCTGGTCTTGAATTCCTAGGCTCAAGCAGTCCTCCTGCCTCAGTCTTCCAAAATGTTGAGATTACAGGCATGAGCCACTGCCCTCAGCCTGTGTTTTCCATTTAAATCTTTATACTTTTATTTTTATTTCCATACCACACCCTGTAGGAGCTTCGTAATGTTAAGTAGAAGCTGCGAAATCGGGCATCCTTGCTTTTTTTGTGACGTCGAAGCATGTGACTCTAACTTTCCTGCGATATGAAAGATGATATAGTTTAGCCCTTAACAGTGTGGGTGGTGGATCTAGACAGCCTGAATTTAAATCCTGGCTTGGCCACTTACTCCTTATGCAACCGTTGGCTAAGTTAACGCATGTTTCTGTGCCTCAGTATACTCATATGCCAATGAGTATAATAAATGTATCTCAAAGGGTTGTTATTGCCTGACAGTAAATGCTCAATAATATTTTATTAATATGATGATATTTGTTGTAGGTTCATGGTAAATGTCTTTGTATTAGTCTGTTCTTGCAATACTGTAAAGAAATACCTAAGACTGGATAATATATTTTTAAAAAAGAGTTTTAATTGACTCATGGTTCCACAGGCTGTATAGGTAACATGATGCTGGCATCTGCTTGGCTTCTGGGGAGAAATTTACAATCATGAGCAGAAGGCAGAGGGATAGCAAGCACTTCACATGGCCAGAGCAGGAGGCAGAGAAGAGGAAGGTGCTATATACTTTTAAATGACCAGATCTCCTGAGAACTGTACCAGGAGAACAGCACCAAGGGGATGGTGCTAAAGTATTCATGAGACCACCCTCACGATCCAGTCACCACCCATCAGGCCCCACCTCTAATACTGGGGATTACAGTTCAACATGAGATGCTGTGGGGACACAGATCCAAACCATATCAGTGTTTTATCAAGTTAAGAAAGTTATCTTATAATCTTGTTTTTCTAGGACATTTTAACGTGGCTGGACGTTGAATTTTATTAAATGCTTTTTCTGTACATAGAATAATATATGGTGTTTCTTTAAATTGTTAATGTGATTATTTACATTGCCTTTTAAAAAGTGAACCTTTATTATTATTAAAGGAATAAAGGTACATTGTTTAAAAAGCAAAATTGTACTGCGAGGCTTATCCTCCCAAATCTATGTTCTTTGTGCCACCATTTCCATCCCAAATCCTGCTCACCAGTAGCAAGACTGACAAACCTCAAACATTTGAGCTGCTTTCCCCTCCCCCCCTTCAGGCATTTACCTCCATATTTCTGAATGATAGCTTCTACTACTATGATGCCTAAATATTTTCATGTTTGGATACTATCTAAATATTGCAGCCCCTGGGGAAGGGTGCCAATGAGATATATTGTTTGAGATTTTCATTTCCTGAAAATGTTATTAGAGTTTAATGTAATATAGAGTTATCTCTTTTTTTCATTTAAAAACCTATTTATTTTGAAACAGTTTCAACTCTTTCTGAAAATTTTCAAAAATATTTTTGTTTTTTAATTGACAAAAATATATACATATGATGTTTAAAAATATGTCTACATTGTGGATTGACTAAAAAGAGCTATTTAAAATATGTATTACCTCACATATTTATCATGTTTTTGTGGTGAGAAAACTTAAAATGTATCTCAGTGATTTTCAAGTATACAATACATTGTTATTAACTATAGTCACCATGTGGTACAATAGATCTTGTACAATAGATCTCCTGGACTGACTCCTCTGAACTGAAATTTTGTGCCTGACCAACATCTCCTCAATCTACCCCTCCACCTGCCATCCCCATAATGGAAAATTACAACCACTCTACTGTCTGTTTCAATGAGTTTGACTTTTTTGGATTCCACAAATAAGTGAGGCCATGTAGTATTTATCTTTCTGTGCATTACTTATTTCCCTTAACATAATGTCCTCTGGGTTCATCCGTGTTGTCACAAATGCCAGGATTTTGTTTGTTGTTAAGGCTGTTTCTACCTTAGAGTGGGGCCTGACCAGGCTTCCTGGATGCTCTGTGAGTGTGTGGTTGGGACACACCCAAAGGTGGCTTCACTGTAGGGGTTTGGGCATGGAGTGAGCCTCTTTGTTACCTCCTGTAATCTGCTCTCTTTTTCTGTTTGTCTTCTGGATTAATAGCCTAAAAAAGTAACCATTTGGTCATTTTAGTAATGTATAAGGAAGGAGTGAAGATAAATGCCTCTGTTCATGTTTAAGTGAAGTGCATTAATCTGTCTTCTAATGGTAAACCTCCCATAGTTCTGGGAAATCCCTACTTAGATTACTCATATGTTATATACACAAAATCCTTGATTTGGTTTTTTAGTATTTTTTTTAGAATATTTGTATTTTTGGTTATAAGTGAGATTGGCCTCTAGATTTCCTTTTGCTTTTTGTACTGTTCTTGCTCAGATTTTGCATCAAGATCATATCAGCGTCATACAATGAGTTAGGGAAGTGTTCTTTATTTTCTGTCCTTGAAAATTGCTGGGATTAGAGATTATATGTTTGTTGATAGTTTTGAAGAATATATATACGGTAGAAGGTTTTCTGCTTGCAGCAAGTTTTTTTTCTCTTTTGATTTTATGGGTAGATTTTAAACCATTGACTCCAATTTTTTAATGGTTATAAATCTCTTAAAGCTTTATATTTCTTCTTGTGTCACTTTACATAATTCATATTTCCCATACATTTGTTTAATTTTGTCCAAGTTTAAAAACTTTTTGGCATAGAGTTATCATATTTCATATTATGAAATCTTTATTATCTCTGTTATTATGCCTTATTTTATACATGATACTGTTTATTTTTACTGTCTCATTTTCTTGATCAGTACTGCCAGTGACTTGGGTATTTTACAGTCTTTTCAAAGAAGTAGCTCCAGGTTTTGGGAATCATATTTCTTTTTGTTTTCTTTATTTTGTGCTCTAATTTTTATTTCCTGCTTTTACATTTTTATATTTGCTGTAAATTATGTTTTCAGATTCTTGAGAACAAATAGATCACATATTTGTGGTCTTTCTTGTTTTCTAACCTACATTTAAATTTAAGACATTAAAAGAAGCAAATGTTACTACACCCAGAAATTTATGTATCTAGTGCTTTTTACTTTACTTTTTTTCCTTTTCTTTTTGTTTTCTTTTTTCATTTTGTTTTCTTTTTTGAGACAGAGTCTTATCTTGCCCTGTCACCCAGGCTGGAGTGCACTGGCGTGATCTCGGCTCACTTCAATCTCCGCCTCCTGGGTTCAAGCAATTCTCCTGCCTCAGCCTCCAGAGTAGCTGGGATTACAGGCGTACATATCATGCCTGGCTAATTTTTGTATTTTTAGTAGAAACAGAGTTTCACCATTTTGGCCAGGCTGTCTCAAACTCCTGACCTCAGGTGATCCTCCTGCCTCAGTCTCCCAAAGTGTTGGGATTACAGGCATGAGCCACTATGCCCAGCCTATGTTTCTTTCTGATCCAAATTTCTATGATGGCTTTTTAATGCATGAAGTATTTAGAAGTATGGTTTTTAGGTTCCATCTCTGTATTATCTTTATCTGGTATGGTTTGGCTCTGTGTCTCCACCCAAATCTCATCTCGAATTGTACTCTCATAATTTCCACGTATTGTGGGAGGGACCCAGTGAGACATAATTTGAATCATGGGGGCGGTTTCCCCCATACTGTTCTCATGGTAGTGAAAAAGTCTCATGAGATCTGTGATTTTATCAGGGGTTTCTGCTTTTGCACCTTCCTCATTTTCTCTTGCTGCCGCCATGTAAGAAGTGCCTTTTACCTCCAGCCATGATTCTGAGGCTTTCCCAGCCATATGGAACTGTAAGTCCAATTAAACCTCTTTTTATTTGCAGTCTTGAGTATGTCTTTATCAGCAGCATGAAAACAGACTAATACACTGTGTTTAATTTATTAACTTCTAATTTTATTGCATTTGAGTAAAATAATGTGTTCTGTATTATGTTGAGTCTTTGATGTTAAATTTTCTTTGATCTGTAACATGGTTTATTTTTGGAAATATGTTATATATGCTTAAAAATATGAATTTTCTCTGTTAGGAATGAATTTTTATACATGCCTCATTTGCTTACTTTGTTACTCAAATATTCTAGTCACACTCTTTTTGTTGTTATTGTTTGCTTGATTTCTCAATGGTTGAGGAGCAATAATTGAGTGTCAGTACAGTACAGGAGTCTAAAAAATGTGCGTGTCGGGGAAATAAAAGAAAATCCCTGTTCTAGCACTCTCTAGCTATGTAAACTTGGGCAAGTTACTTAGCCTATTTGTGCCTGTTTCCTCATCTGTAATACTGATATGCTAAATGAAGTAATATACTGCTAGTGATTTTCTGTTTTTGCTCAAAATTGAATTGAAAAATGAATTGCTCATTCATGTACTTATTTAACAAATATTCACTGACTGCCTATTCTGTGACAGTTTTGCTCTTGGCACATGTGATATATAAGTGAATGGTGTATGCAAAAATCGCCTCCCTCCTAATGCTTAGACTATCTTGGGTAGAAGGATTGAAGTTCAGGCAGGAGTCAGGTTCTAATTCTAAATAAGGTGGCCATGCTAAGCCTCATCGAACTGATGGCATCTGAATAGAAACCTGGAGAAATTGAGGAAGCTAGTCATGCTGATATCTGGAGCAAGAGTCTTGTGGGCAGAGGAAAGAGCCAGTGCAAAAGTCACAGGACCAGACTATGGTTGGCATAATGTAAAATTCAACCATGTTTTGGAAAGGTGTGAGCAAGCGAGTGAACAGTAGCATAAGTGGTCTGATAGGTGAGAGGGAGCTACACGCATAATGCCTTGTAAGTCATTATGTTCACAGTGCCTTGTAAGACATGTAAGCTTTTGACAGTCACTCGAAATAAAATGAGAAGTCAGAGGTATTTGAGCAAATATTTGAACTGGCATGCATTCTAAAAGAATCATCCCAATGTCTGTGTTGAGAACAGAATGGTATGGAGGAAAGTGTAGAATCATGGAGACCAGTTATGAAGCTACTGAAGCAATATAGGAAGAAGATGATAATGGTTTGGGCTCGAGGGTAGCAGAGGTCAGGGTGAGAGGTGATTGGTATACTTTGAAGATAGAGTCAACAGGACTTCCTGACCTATTGGATATGGAGTATGAGAGAAAGTGAGGAATAAGGAACACTCCACTGTATTTGGCTAGGGCAACTGGAACAAGAGAGTATCACTTGAGATGGGAAAGACTATGAGTGGGGCAAATTATGATGATAAAAATTAGAAGTTTGATTTTGGGTGTGTTAAGATTGATAGTCTATTTAGACATCCAAGTGGAGATGCTGAGTTGGGGTAAATGAATTATTAAGCAAAGAGCTTAGAGTAGTACCTGACAAATGTTAATGATATTGAATGCTGTGTGTGTTTATTATTATTAAGAGAAATATATTAAAGTTTTCCCACCATAATTCCAGATTTTTCAAATACCCGTTTGTAGTTCTGTCAATTTTTCTTTTTTGTAATTTAAATATGCTATATACTCCTGGAGAGTTGTTCTTTTATCATATACTGACTCTATCCTCAGTGATTATTTTTGCCTTAAGGTTGATTTTGAATGATATGGAAGTAAATGTACCACCTTTTTTGTTTATTATTTGCCTGGTATACATATTTTCATCACTTTACTTTCAACTTGTCTGTGTCGTTATGGTTTAGGTATATCTCACAAACTGCACATAGCTAGATTTTATTTTAAAAATTCTAATCTAAAGTCTCTGTCATTTAAATGAAATTTTAGTCTTTTTTTTTATTATTTTAAGTTCTGACATACATGTGCAGAATGTGAAGGTTTGTTACATAAGTATACATGTGCTATGGTGGTTTGCTGCACCGATCAACCTGTCGTCTAGGTTTTAAGCCCCATATGCATTAGGTATTCGTCCTAATGCTATCCCTCCCCTTGCCCCAATCCATCTATTTGTATTTGTAAAGTTACCAAAATATTTGGATTTATTTGTGCCATGGTAAATTACTTTCTAT
The DNA here is from genome assembly GCF_000951035.1 of Colobus angolensis palliatus. Lineage (NCBI taxonomy): Eukaryota > Metazoa > Chordata > Mammalia > Primates > Cercopithecidae > Colobus > Colobus angolensis. The sequence goes on from NW_012117354.1 coordinate 1,468,767, forward strand.
GTTTTATGCATTTTCTTCGAATTTGTTTCTTCCTTCTGTCTGATAGAGCTAGTCACTTGACTCTCTACGGGCTTGTGATTACTACACTTACTTTCTATTTTTTTAATTGAAAAATGTACATTTTTGACATTCTATGAACGTTTAAATTTTAACCTTTTATGCAAATAATATTTAGGAGTTGTATGCTGATATTGTATGGGGAGCAAGAGGATTGGAGTTTCGAGGAGTGAAGGAGAATTGAAGCCACTTTGGAGAAGGAGAGTGACTTGAACAGTGCATCATTAATTGGAATGCCAGGTAATGCTGGAAGCCTCTTAGGGTTGGTAAACATGAGTTTAAAGTGGAATCATTGTATTTTATTCTGTGACTTTTTCTATATGAAGAATAGAAGTGTAGTAACAAGAGGACAAGCAAATTTAAAGTGTTTAAAACCTACTTGAATTGTAGGTCATGGAGTAAAAGATGGCTAAGGAAGAAAGTACTGAAAAAATAGTTTGGAAGCAAGAAGACTGCTTAATAAAATAGAAATCTCAGTGGGGTTTAAGTTGGAATACTTTAGCCAGACGAAAAGAGAGAATTTGTGGGATATTTGAATAACTGATTTTGGAGGTAATCGAGTTCAAAAGTTCCTAGAAAATAACCGAACATAAGGAGCCTGAAATCTCAGAGACCAGGGGTTAAGATGAGCACTGGCACTGGAGTACCTCCTAGTGATGGCAGGGCTTGAGCTGAAGAGGAAGACCATGAGCCAGATGCCAAAGTCTTTGTCAAAAGAAAGAGAGTAATGAGGAGGTCTGTAGGGGACAGCAGCAATTAAGAAGTCAGTAGAACAGTGACCCTGAGAGGAGCAGGGGTTTTTTTAGTTTTTTATAAGAAAGTAGAGGTGTTGTCACCTGGGAGACACAGTGAGGAACAAGGAGGGCCTTAACCACTCTGTCAGGGTTTTGCTTAAATACATTCCCTTGTATAGAAAATTTGGATTTTATCTAGGTGTCGTGGAACACCTTTGAAGTATTTTCAGCAGGGGAATAAAATAGTCTGATATATATTTTTAAAAATATAAACCTTGGGTGACTTGTGCAAACAGACTACAATGGACAAATGTGGAGGCAGGAAGGTTAGTTAGGAAGCTATTATATTAGTGGAGGTGAAAAAGATGGTGGTTTGTACTAGAGTGGTAGCCATGGTAATGGAGAAAAGTGGTCAAATTCTGGAGATTGTCAGTGTTTGGTTTCCTTTAGTGAGTAACTACACTAGGTGATGGCAAAAGATGTTGACTTGATGATCTTGCCCTAATTGAAGACTCTGCCTACATTCTGGAAGACACTTTCAAAAAGACACTTCCTTTTTAGGATTCAGTTACCACCATGCCAATTACTTTACTCACAGCACATCTTCCAACTTGGACTCAGTTGGAAGGCAATTTTCTGGCCCAGAGTCCAAAAATAAGTTGATTCTAAAGAGGAAGACACTACTGAAGGCCTTGGCCTCAGTTTGTTCAACCACTGTCCAGCATCCCAGTGATTAGGTTAGCTCATCAGGGTCAGGGTGAGTGCTGGGTATGCTATGTTCATCACACCACAAATACTAGTCATCCCAACTAAACACTCTTGGAAATATGATAGCACTATAGAAAGAGTGCTTTCATGGGAGATTTTGCACCTATACTCATCCAATATAAAAGTATTCTTGGGAAGGTGAACAAAGGTGTCCTTAGCCGTGGGCTCAGCAGCATTTCTATTCACATTTATGCAACTTCTCCAGACCAGTCTAGTGAAGTCCTACCTTCTTCTCTTCCTTCTTCTGAGCTTCAGCCTTCTGCTTTCCCTCTCCTGATGATTCTTCTTTTTCCATGGGATCTCCTTCTTAGGCGAGCTCTCTGCAAACATGTTAGCACCCATCAGGCCATATTCTTGCAGTTACAACTTCCTCAAGGCAGTCCAGAATTGAGATTGATGGATGCAGGTAAGAAACGAAGGGTTGGTGTTAAGAAGGCCTGGTGATAAGAATGGTCCAGGAGCTACTTGTTGAGATGCAGTGGAGTGCAGGCAATGGTGATGATAGCTGGGGAGTCATATTCACTCACCAGAAACTTCCTAGTCCTCACATGAACCTCTAGCAGCCCCAGGGTTTACTTGACAACCTCTGCATTCTCTGAGGTAGGCTTATTGATATTCAGGGTGGCCAGATTCTAGGGACCAAATGGAGGGACAACAAAGCACTCAGTGCTCAACAGACAGTTTGCTTTCAACCACACAGCCTACCACTGACAAAAATTATAATACCCTGGAAGGATATTTGCAAGGAAATTCAGATGTGAGGTGGGTTTGGTCAAGGCTGAGTGTGACCATGCTGAGGGCCCCACATTACTGAGCAGTGATGAAAGCCTTGCTCATGGCTGGTTTTGGGATTTGTCCACAGGGTCCTAGCCGCCATAAACCTGCAGGAAAAGGAGGCGGCCTAGATAATTTTTGAACATAAAGAGCTGACAGGACTTGTTCATGGATTGGATATGGGGTTTGCGAAAGAGACAGAAGACAAGGAAATGCTTAGATTTTGGGTCTCCTTTAGCTACATCCTTTAAAACGTTCTACTTTGATTCTCTCAAGCAAACCACTTCTGCCTCTGTGTTTTGTGACATGTATATTTGTGGGTTCATTAAGCTGAAGGGCCTGGCATCAGGGACTCATAAGCTTTTCTAGTGGGGAATTTCTAGGGATTGATTAGTTGTCTAATTTCTTGGCTAGAAAACTCACTTCATAAGCCTTTTAAAACTTATATAAGCTTACAATAAAGAATAACACTCTGAAACTGATAGCCCTTCACCCACTACTGACTTGCAGTACAAATGCCAAATGTACCTTTTAATCTTTCTCTGTAAATTGAAATTGTATTTTGGTAATTCCCAGTATGAGTTAATCAGATTTAGATTGGTATGACCCGTGAGTCCTAATGAAGAGTAAGGTCTTGTGATTTTCCTTTGCATGGGCATATGAAGGCAGTGAGAGAGAAAAAATACAGGAAATTTATCAAATAGTATGAATCTGGAATTAGAAGAAAAATTTAAAATGTAGGTGACAAACATTGTTCTGTCTACTCTTTGGAAATGTAACACTTTTCTTTATGAAATGCCTCATATGGAAAACATTCTCTATAGCTTCTTTATGTGATCATACCTCAAATCCAGGTCTTTTAGGACAGAGGTTTGTTTTTGGAAAGCTTGGGTAAGCAAGGGGCATTTTCAGAAATGACTAGGTTGGGAATTTGACTGGAGCTGAAAACTCTGCAGCTTCCCCCAAAACACTGACTGTGTAAAATTAGTGAGTAAATTTACTTAAACTCTTCTCAAAGGGTCGGTTGGAAATTTCTCAGAAGCCGCATGATTAAGAGTGAATGGCTATGGCCTTGGAGCTTTTAAGTTTTCATATTTTTAAAACTTAGAAGGAAAAGTCATTGTTTATAAGGGTGTTTATAAGAGAGCAATGTGATTTTTGTAATCTATTAACATTACATTACTAAATGAATATCTTTAACAGTCCCTGATCTACAATAGAGAGAGATGTTCTATGTGAATAAACTTCTTCAAGAAACTTGGGAATTAAGTGGAATTAAGCATATATGCTCTTTACAATTACAGAGCAACTAAAGCACACAATGTATGAAACATTAAAAGAGGGGTTTTTAGGAATCATGAGAATTGTGATCTCACAAGCTATTTAAACACATCACATTGCTTTATTACAGTTTCAAACTTTATTTAAAAACTATTTTAAGGTTAGCTCATTGATTGGCAACAGTAAATTGGGTGTGTTTACTTTGTTTTTAAACTGAACGCTGCCTCCAGAAATGCCCCCCAAAAGGCATATTTTATCCAGGTTAAATCCTTTACCAGTAATTTCCTTGGTTAAATCAAAAGCGTGATGTAAAAATGAAAGGAGTGTATCTTATGGCAATAAATCTGGTGAAGAGCAAAATTAGCTACTTAAATCATAGAGAGGATTAAATGAAACAATGAGAATTATACCCTTGGGTGGTTAAAAATCGTTATTAAAGAGCACCATCGTGTTGGAGCTCTTTTGGTCTTTCTTGCTCAATGAAATGTCTTCTAAACATTTGATTCATTTTCAGAAATGAATTTGAGCTGTTTAAAAATATTTCTTTTCAAAACTGCTTTCCATATTCCCAAATAAATTGTGCATAATTACTGCTGTGATTGTATTATGAATGTAATTATTGTAATTTTATTCTTATACATGTATTTATTCTGTGAGAAGAGTTGCACAAGGTTAAGGAATTGTGGCGGTTAATATTAATAAATGAGAAAAGAGGTTGTGGTTAGCTAGTCAAAAGGTGATTTTTTAAAAAACTGTGTAAAGGCAGTTCCACCTATTCAACCATCTTGTTCTTTGCAGTTTTAGCTCATGTTTATAAGTGAGAGGCTGAATAACCAGAAGTAGATCAGGAATTCTTGTATTGCTTTTTTTCCCTTTTATCCCTATCACTGGTGGCACTTTTATCCCTATCACTGGTGGCACTTGAGTGATGGTTAAGCATTGTCTACAACGTAGAAATCATATCTGATTAACCTAGAAATTATAACATACCTGTGCCATGCTATGTTATGTTCAGACATTTCCATTTATATAGATTAACTAACTGTAACTGATGTTTTCTTAAAACATTGAAGTGAATATTTATATTAGGCAACATAGTCTGTGTTAGACCATTTAAGACTAAATTGTTTTATTAAAGTTTTACAATACACTTGTGAGTTGAATGGTGAGAGAGGAAATATTGGCATTTGTGAGATATTGCAAAATGGCTTTTGGGCTGACTTAATTCACAGACAAGCTCTTGCGTTTATCCAAGTGCATATTTCCACAGATTATGTATTCTGAATGCCAGACTACAGGGAAGAGAGAGAGAGAGAGAGAAAGAGAGAGAGAGAAGAGAGAAACTTCACCTGCCGGCCACTCGTCCCTGGGACCGTCTTGATCTGGACCTTCCTGTCTTGCACAAATAGTGCTGGCAGTGAGCAGGACATGATGGCTCCTGCAGGGCACCGCTTCCTTTCTGAGACCCTTATTTTCAGTTAATCAGATTCTGTTGGGGCAGGTGGAAGTTTCCAAGTTTCACTCTAGATTGGACCTCAGCCTACTTGAGGAGCCCTCCACTGAGCAACTGTCCCTTGAGCATTCACAGTGTATGAGAATATGTGAGAAGTGACTGCTTACTCTTCATTGATTGATTTCTTCCTCCATATCATCTGGAGGAAGGAGGGTTTAAGTAGGTTTGCTCCGCTATTTCAATCTGACAGAATACATTTTAAACCAAAGTGTATTCTGAACCCTGAATATCAATATAGCCTACCCTTCTTCCAGGGGAAGAAAAAATAATCTGAGAAGGAAAATCCCCATTTCACAGGCTGATATCAGATTTACCCTTTGGATTCCAATGAAGATAAGATAATCACAAACATGAGATGTGTCCAGAACCAAAATAAAAACTAAATTGCTCCATCAGGCTCTAGTGCTTATGCTGTTAAACTTTCCAGTTTTTGGTGCTTCCTATGAAAATGGTGACACTCAGCTATTTCCAAGTGGTAGGGATAGAATTCTTTGTCTAGGATACAATATAATAGCACACTTAAGATACAATTCCACCAGAATATATATTCCTTGTAGGCAAGAACTTTATTTACCGTTGTATTCCCAGTGCCTAGTCCCTTAATAAATACTTGTTGAATGAATAAATGACTCTCAAGAGAATGGAATTTGCATTCAAACACACCATGTATTAGTCCGGCTTCTCCAGATAAATAGAACTAATGGGATATGTACTGTACATCTATCTAGAGAGAGATTTAACATAAGATTTGTGCTCATATAATTATGGAGGTGGAGAAGTCCCACAATCTACCATCTGCAAAGCTGGAGACCTAGGAAAGCCAGTGGTGTAATTCCAGTCGAGTTTGAAGGTCTGAGAACCAGAGGGAGTTAGTGGCATAAATCCCAGTCAAAGGGCAGGAGAAGACTGATGCCTCAGCTCAGCCAGGCGAGCAGGAAACAATAGGGGTAAATTCTTCCTTCTTGTACCTCTTTGTTCTATTCAAGCCCTCAGTGGACTGGGTGATGCCTCCCTACACTGGGGAGAACAATTTTCTTTACTGAGTCCACTGATTCAAACCTTATCTGGAAACACCCTCATAGACACTCCCCAACATAATATTCAACCTAGCACCCCATGGTTGATCAACCTCTACCTGATACTCTGTGACTATTCACAAAACTCTGTAAAGTCACACTGTCACACTCTGATATTGCGAAGAGATAATGCCAAAGCATCAATATTTCATTGCCTTGAGCTGAGTATAACAAATGGGCATGATTGCATTGACTACCTAATATGTATCAGCTAATGGCAAGTAAGCATTTATTTGATTTTAAAAATTGAGAAAAAATAATGTGGCTGAGTTTCATGTGTTTTTGTTTTGCTTTATTTTGTTTTAGTAGGGGTAGGTGAAGACATTGATACAAAAAAAAAAAAATAGAAGAGAAAGAATCATTAGTTTCACTTTGCTAAGTTGCACCCAAATTCATTTCAATTATATAAAATGTATCTCTTGTGAAGTTCAAGGTCTGTTGGTGATAGCCATGGTCACCCATGAGGAGGTTAATCATGACACTTTCTTGGATCACCTGAAAAAAATTCACCACCTATGTAAACTGCTTCATTGTTTTTGAGAATGTCGAATGTCATCTAAAACACTCATATCTTTTATCAAAACTTACAAAATTTTAGTCTGTCTTTTCAGCAATATTCTGCATTTTTAAAGCCTATTACATTTCCTTTAGAGTCTTACTTGATAGAGGCATTCCAAAATCCATGCTAAGCTGAGTGCAACCTATTTAGGAACATAGATTCTACTCTTTCTAAAGAGCAGACACCCCTCAATGAGAGCAGTAAATCTCCCACCGAAGTATTTCCCACAGCTCTTGTATTTCTTCAAGCCCAGCAGGGAGCCCAGGACGCTCATCATTCTGTGCTACTTCCACTTCGTGCTCTGGATCTCTTTAGGCCTGTAACTCTTGCTTTCGTGAACAGCTTTGCCTTTTGTTTCTTTTGTTTCCACGTATGTATCCAAGGTCTATTTCTAAACTTATTTCTGAACTGGAGCTTGTAGTTGGTGCTGTCACGTTAGCTGGCCTTTTAGGGACCCAGTGAAGATCAGTATGTCCCCTGCTCTGTGCCTGTCTCCCTAAACCTGGCCTTTGCTTATATTTCACATTCCCCTGCTTTGGGATAAGCTTCCTTACTTTGATGGCAGTACTAATATCACTTTCTCCTATCCCCTTTTCTCTGGATTATAGGTGAGAAACAGGGTTATGGGGAATGCTGGGTCATCAGTAATTTAAAAGCCAGGACACTGAAGCTCGGTTTGGGCTGAATTAGGCTTGCCCTAGCCCCAGAAATGAGTGCCATGTCCACATGGAATAAACTGCATGTATTGGAAGTATATAGTTTCTGAGTTTTGGCATAGGTATGTACCTATGAAATAGCATTACAATCAAGAACATGAACATCTATATTACCCCTGATATCCCCTCTTTGGTATTCCACCCTAGACCTTAGAAAATCAAACTAGTGTGACAATAGTTTAAAATGTTGATAAGAACCAGTGTTGGTGAAAGTAACAGGAAACAGTCTGTTTCATCTATTATTAATGAAACAGGAAATTGATGACTACTTTAGAGGAAAATTTACAAATATTTGACCAAAGCCTTTAAGTTATAAATCCTCTTTGGCCCAGAAATGTAAACAAAGTGCATAAAAGTGGTATAAGAATTTTTGTCAAAGTGCTTCTTATAATACTAATAGCAAAAAAAGAAACATAGAAACTAAATTTATTTTTAAAATGGAATGGTTAAATAAGGAAAATATATACATTGACAAAATATATATGGATTAAATAAGATAGATTATATGTACAGATTCCAAAGTATTTTAATAAGTAAAAGGAGCAAGATGAACGACATTGTTTAAAAATGATTCAGTTTTTGTAAGAAAATCTGTATAGATGGTAAAAAGTGTGGCAGATATAAAAAGAAATATTAGCAGTGTGATTTTTTTGGGTGGAGACATTGAAGCTGATTTCCTCTTTATTCCTTTTACATTTCTGTCTTGTATGGACATTTAAAAAATTGAACATTTATTATTTTATAGTCTGAAAAGAGATAAGGCTATTTTTATTTGGAATGAGATAAAAATCCTGATAGCCAGCCTGGAGATTTTAGAGGGCCATAACAATCTGTGAACTATTATTTTAGCATATTTGCATGGGCCTGTATTGCCCGTAACTTCATTGCTTTATAGTTCTATTAGTGGATAATACAGTGTTGGTGGATTATTTTGTTCCTCAAGACACTTAGATATAATTACAAAGTTATCGGTGACACAGCTATAGTAAGCAGTCCATTCAGACTAGGCAATTACACAATTAAAATGATTAGTTGCAATTATACCTAAATTTCCAACTTAAGGATTAATTTCCATGTGATGTGCAGTGTCAACACATATTAATATTTAACTTTAAAAAGCTCAACTAAAGAACCTCCTGATTACCATTATCTGCCACTTATCATATATTTACAGTATCCTGTAAACTAATCATACTTTGCCTAACTTCCAGTCAATGAATTAAATACATTTTAATTGAATTTATTATTTTTCTAAATGGACAAAAGAAAAGCATTCTCCTTTCATCAAGTATCTTCTGTGGGAAATATTTATTTCATTTAATAAAGTACTGAAATATACCAATTATGTATCTATGAACTGAGCTATTAAAAAATAGCCACTAAGAAGTTTTCATGATTTAAAAATTCAGGGATTTATTCATATGCCCTTTCCTCTTTCTCTTTCCGGTCTCGCTCTATCACTTAAGCTGGAGTGCAGTGGTGTGATCATAGCTCACTGCAGCCTTGAATTCCTGGACACAAGTGATCCTCCGACCTCAGCCTCCTGAGCAGCTAGGACTAACTACAGGTGGGGGCCATCAGGCTTAGCTGATTTTTAAATTTAATAGTAGAGACGGGGTCTTGTGATGTTGCCTAGGCTAGTCGTGAATTCCTGGCCTCAAGTGATCCTCCCTCTTCAGCCTTCCAAAGTGTTGAGATTACAAAGGTAAAATTTCACCTTGATTTTTAAAAAGATTCCTCAGTAGAAAATTGTGGCTGGGCACAGTGGCTCACACTTGTAAAACCAGCACTTCCGGAGGCCAAGGCAGGTGGATCACTTAAGGTCAGGAGTTCAAAACCAGCCAGCACAACACTGCGAAACCCCATCTCTATTAAAAATACAAAAATTAGCTGGGTGTGGTGGCTCATATCTGTAATCTCAGCTACTCAAGAGGTTAAGGTGGGAGAATCACTTAAACCTGGAAGGTTGAGGCTACTAGTGAGCCGAGATTGTGCCATTATACTCCAGCCTGGGTGACAGAGCAAGACTGTCTCCAAAAAAAAAAAAATTGTATTCGCTTATGTGAATTTTTTGGAGACTGTCATTAGGTCACCCCTTTGAGGTAGACAACAGAAGATGTACTGTAGGAACATGTAATCTACCTTTAAACAGGTGTGTTCAGAACGAGTAGTCGTGGTCCAGTCTCTAATGGGAGAGCAGTCATAGGTAACAAGTGTCCTGAGCAGGCAGCATCCTCAGTGCGGTCAATTGTTACAGCAGATGTCAAAGCATTTGCATAATTGTGTTACTGTGTGACATTGGGAAGCATCAATCACTGCAGGTAGGTAACATCATCATTTCTCTCTGCACCTGCTAATTACTCAGTGAGCTCCTTTTGAAGGAAAAGTATAGCCATTTTGATCAAGTAATTTTCTAACCTTTTTATCAATCAAATCTAAAGTTCATGAAACAAAAGAATATTTTATCTGACACTGCTAAAGAAAGGAGGTATCATGAATAAAAGTATTTTCCAGATAATGAAAATTTTCTGCTTTGAAGCTTAACCATTTTACATTGAAATATTTCTAAGATATAGCCCAGACTGTCTTACTTGTGTAAAAACATATTTAGAGAATTGGATTTTTTTTTTACTTGGAGGTCACTACTTTTTGTTTATTTATTTGAGACAGGGTCTTGCTCTGTTGCCAAAGCTGCAGGGTTGCTGTGTGAACATGGCTCACTGCATTCTCAACCTCCTGGGCTCAAGTGATCCTCCTGTCTCAGCCTCCTGAGTAGCTGGGACCATGGGTGCACACCACCATGCCCTGCTAATTTTTGTATTTTTTATAGAGATGAGGTTTTGCTATGCTGCCCAGGCTGGTCCCCAACTCCTCCTGAGCTCAAGCGATCCACCCACTTCAGCCCCCCAAAGTGCTGGTATTACAGGCATGAGCCACCGCATTCAGTCAAGGTCACTGCTTTAAATCAATATTGAATGGTACCTTTAGGATACTGTATGTACACATAGTAATTCCCACCCATCTTCTGGGTCTCAGTTTAAACTTTTCTATATCTGTAAACGTTCCTTAACACCCCAAATATGGGTTTTAAGCAACAACCATAACTTCCTGTACTTCTCTCTTTATAATTTATCCTCCTTTATTACAATCATCTGCATATTTGTGTGATTTTTTTCCTACCACATTATGATTTCCATCATGGCAAAGATCTTCTCAGTCATGTTACATGGAACAGTAACTGGTATAAAATAGGCAATAATTAAATATAGTTCTGAATTTTATTCTACCACATTTGATGTAAAAATGTCACATATTACTGTTTTTAAGAATAATAACTCTGAGTTGAGTTACTTTTTTCCCATTCCTAGTTCATAAGAAATTCAATCTGTGTCATGTATGAAAAGTTTCCTCCTTTTATCTAGCGTTATCCAATGATAGTGAGACTCTTAAATTATACAAAACAATTGGGAAAGAGCACAATGGTTTCAAGCCTTCACTGGTCACCTTTGATATGCACATTTTCCAAGCTCACAAAATCCTTCAAAGGCGTGAGTGTCCACTGCTTCCACTGGGCGTGAGCTCTTACGTGAAACCGCATGCCCAAACTCCCTAGTGTACTATGCATCACCCCCACCCCCAGTTCTTTCACCTTCTTGTAGAAAGTAAAATTCTAAATAAGCCTCTTACCAGTCTCACAATTTAGAATTGTTCCCTCAAGTACCTGAAAGCCAGATGGCTGAAATGTAATGATGGAGGAAGATAATGCCATAGCTTCCGTCTCCAGGAGATTATAAGTGTAATTTCAGCTGTCACTTGACTTCAAAGTCATAGAGATATGAGAAAATCAGCAATTTTATCTTGGAAACATAAGTGTAATGGACTATACATAAAAGAGGAAGATTTATAATCTGTATAAGAGAGGAAGATTACTTTCTATCTTTACAATGTCTTTAATCAATTGCCTGTACTGTGAATTATTACATTCTAGTTCAAAGTTCTTTAATAATAAAATCATTCTTGTTTCCTTCTATAATACCTTTAGAAAAAGGTTTTCTGAGTTTGTAGGGGATTTTGTTCTTCCCTTGGAACACTCTACAGACTCTGATTCCAACTACCTGTGGGACACTCCAACCATGAATCCTTTCCCCAGTCTTTTAGTAAATGAGCATACTACCCTCATTTCTATTGGCAATTGCCAACTGATGCGTTTTGCCATGCAGCATAAAATACCCCAAGGCAAATAAACATGGCAAGACCCTGAGTGGGAAGTGATGAAGATGTGACTTTGAGAACAAAACTGAAATCTATATACCAGTTAGGAAACCGCTGAAAAACACTAGAACTTGTACTGAGAATTACTTTTAAGGACAAATAGAAATGGAAAATAAGGCCAGGCACGGTGGCTCACACCTATAATCACAGCACTTTGGAAGGTTGAGGCGGGTGGATCACTTGAGGCCAGGAGTTTGAGACCAGCCTGGGCAACATGGTGAAACTCTGTCTCTCCTAAAAATACAAAAAATTAGCTGGGCCTGGTGGTGCATGACCTCTAATCTCAGCTACACAGGAAGCTGAGGCAGGAGAATTGCTTGAGCCCGGGAGGCGGAGGTTGCAGTGAGCCGAGATCATGCCATTGCACTCCAGCCTGGGTGACAGAGCAAGATAAGACTCTGTTTCAAAAAAAAAAAGAAAAAGAAAAATAAGAGGCTTAACTTTCCCTGTTGAAAATAAGGAAAATGCCCCACTCCTACTTTTTTTAAAAGAGCAATTACTTTGGAAAACTTGTACTAAGTGCTTTCTCTTCTGTTTGAAATGCGTAGATACTCTTTTGAAAACTAGATAGACCTTTTGTCAACTTTGTGACCCCGTGAAGTCTTTCTCAAGAACCTGGGAGCCATCTCTTCGAAATGTAATAATCAAGGAAGATAGTACCCCTTATTTCCCAGTATCTGTGGGAACGTAGGAGCCTAACTTTGGTGGGCACCTCACTATAAGTTGCAAAACTACCTCCTGTTATGAAGATATGAGAAGTTTGTTTCTTCTCTGGATAAAGCCAGTTAACTAAGACAATGCAGGAAGGTTTCCAGGCCTCTCTTCCACCAGAAGGTCTACAATAAAAACAGTGACAACACTTAATTATAATGCTTAAGGTGACAGTGGTTGTTTGGTACAATATCCTCATTTTGTTGGTCAGGTAACTGAGACTTGGATACTTTATGATTTGCTGTGTTGAAAGTTACCCAGACTTAGAGAGAAAGTTCTGACATATTTGTTTTATATTATTGAATTACAAATAGATATGGCAAAGAGAAAATATGAAATATAGAAATAAAATGTAATAGAAAGAACATGAAGTTCCAGGTTTCTCTCTAAGTTTGAATTTTTTGTGTGTGATCTTTGCCTGTAATATTGCAAGTAAAATTTTAATTCATGTGAGGTCTGCAAATAATATCCTTATCGATATAAAGGAATTTTTATTGAAATCCCATATCTAAGAATAAATTTAAATATACCTTGGTCTGTTTATTAATACACTTATACACTAGTTTTAAAGGAGTCTTGCTTTGTAGGCCCATGCTATTGAGCTATTTTTATGTGAAATTACCAGGTTTATAAGCAGAAGTGTACTGTGGCAATAAAAAGGAGCGTAGGGAAAACTGGCAACATACAACCTTTGTGGGTGTTCACATTTTAAAACAGATGGAAAACTAAATATTTAAAGTCATGTTTTCCAATTACAAATAAACATTTAAGAGTAAAGCAATTACATTTTGAAAATCCTGATAAAAGCATTTTTTCAAAGCATTTTATTTGCTCTTTAGATAAATCTGGTCTTTAAAAAACCTAATAAAAATGGTTTCTTCAGTACAGGAAACGTTGTTATTTTGATATTTCAATTATAGCCTCCTTAGGAGACAGAAATGTTTGTGTTTTGCTAAACGTATCAACATCTTGCTGACACACTATCAAGTTCAGGGCTCAAGACATCATCAACAATGTTGACTGACTGATGGGAAAATGGGCAAAGTGCTTTAGAGAAGATGCTTGAAAGCAATTTTTATAGCAAATTATTGATGGAAAATGAACATAAACATAGAGTTCCTAAATAAAAGTAGAAATGTAAACTTAGTTATGTAAAGATTTTTTTGTTTTCCTGATTTCTATGTTAATTGTATGACTTCTGTGGAAACACCTATACAAAACATATTTAGGGAGTTTCCCCTCTCAGCAATCTGAGATTGCTCTATGAGTCTGCTGTCACAGTTAAACAAATATAGTAAGAAGACATTTATTCACAATATGTCTGTGCAAATTACTGCCAGCTGTCTTGGAGACCAAGAGTGCTTGTGTTTAGAATTGTCTTAAAGAAGGAACTGGTTTCTCTTTGTGTAATTTTTAGCTGTAGCCAAGTTCACTTATAACTTTTTACTATTACCAGTTTGCAGGCAGAAAGGTTATTTTCTGTTTCATCAAGCAATCGTTTGAAAAAATGTCTGACTTATACAGCATAAAAGTGATATCCCCCCTGTTAAGACTCTCTGGATATACATTAAAGAGTTCCCGGAGAGCTGGCAAAGAACACAGTTGGTGGGGCCATCTCTTCATGTTTCTATCTGTGGGAGGACATTCAAAACAATTACACAACTGCCCTTCAGCTGGAGTCAGGCTTTCATTCTCTATGTCCTAATCTTTCCATTGGTCTTTCAGATACCTAATCTGCCCTTCCCAAGGTGGGATTTCTTTGAAAAGGAAGATCTAACTCCCATAATAGTTGCTCTTCTTTGTTCCAAACTGTGCTGCATGTATAGCCCCGTCCAGAAAGGTGTTAATAGGTATTTGGAGTAGTAAAGAGCTTTAGTTAGAAATCAATTTGGGTGTGCTGCTGGTAAGCCCCAGCTTGGGTGGGGGGATCACTGTATCAGGGCCTGTTTGCCCACCCCCCGACAGAGCCCAGTTTCAACTGCATGAAGTCTATCCAGGCACTCTCACATGCAATATGGAAAGCCCAGGGAGTTAACCCCTTATAGGGCCATACTTGGCTAACGGGCAACATGACCCAGAGGATAAAAGCTCCTTCCACCTCTTAGGTGGGGTGTCCAATGTTGAGGCACATGCTCTGTTGCCCTTCAGAGGGTTTCAGGGAGATCTAGCCCAGTTTCCCATAGCAGTGGCAGTCTCAGTAACACAACTGTGTTAGACTGGCTTCTCCAAAGAAACAAAACCAATAGGATATATTAGATATCTAGATATATCTATATATATATAGATCTATATCTAGATATATAGATAAGCTTATGGGATTATGGAGGCTGAGAAGTCCCCCAATCTGCCTTCTGTAAGCTGGAAGCCCTGGAAAGCTGGTGGTGTAGTTCCAGTACAAACCAGAAGACTTGAGAACCAGGGAAGACAATGGCGTAAGTAACACTCTGAGTCTGAAGGCTTCAGAACTGGGGGACCAATGTCTGAGGGCAGTAGAAGATGAATATCCCAGGTCAAGAAGGGAGAGGGAATTCACTCTTCCTCCACATTTTTTGGTTTGGTCTATTCAGGCCTTCAACAGATTGAGTGATACCCACCTGCATTGATGAGGGCATCTTCTTTATTCAATCTACTGATTCAAATATTAATCCTTGTGGAAACACCTTCACAGACAAACCCTGAGATAATATTTTATCAGCTATCTGGGTATCCCTTAGCCCAGTCAAGTTGACATATAAAATTAACCATCACAACATCCTTGGATTTCTTCCTTTCCTATTTCACTGTCCACAGTATGCCTCTATGGTTCCCTGGGGTAACTTGCAAAAATAAACCACCTCAAGAAAGCCTATGTCTCATAGATTCTACTTTTGAAAGCGGGAGGGAAAGGCTAAGGCAGGTACAATGAGCAGCAGCTTATCAACATTTCCTGAGAACATTTGCATTTAAAAAGATAAAAGACAAATAAGCACACAAACTAAAAACAAAAGCAAAGACTTGTTCAGCACTGTGTCTCAAATTATAGCTGTGTGATGCTTTTCTTTTTAACCAACATATTAACAATATATTATGTATCCTATGCATTAGCACTCAGGCCCTACAT
>NW_012117354.1:1487852-1488933 GCF_000951035.1 Colobus angolensis palliatus
TCTATGGTCTTTACATTTTGGCATGTTTTTGCAATGGCTGGTACCGGTTGTTCCTTTCCATGTTTAGGGCTTCCTTCAGGGTCTCTTGTAAGGTAGGCCTGGTGGTGACAAAATCTCTAAGCATTTGCTTATCTGTAAAGGATTTTATTTCTCCTTCACGTATGAAACTTAATTTGGCTGGATATGAAATTCTGGGTTTAAAATTCTTTTCTTTAAGAATGTTGAATATTGGCCCCCACTCTCTTAGGGCTTCCTTCAGGGTCTCTTGTAGGGCAGCCCTGGTGGTGACAAAATCTCTAAGCATTTGCTTATCTGTAAAGGATTTTATTTCTCCTTCACGTATGAAACTTAATTTGGCTGGAAATGAAATTCTGGGTTGAAAATTCTTTCCTTTAAGAACGTTGAATATCGGCCCCCACTCTCTTCTAGCTTGTAGAGTTTCTGCTGAGAGATCTGCTGTTAGTCTGATGGGCTTCCCTTTGTGGGAACCGGACCTTTCTCTCTGGCTGCCCTTAAGATTTTTTCCTTCATTTCAACTTTGGTGAATCTGGCAATTATGTGTCTTGGAGTTGCTCTTCTCGAGCAGTATCTTTGTGGCGTTCTCTGTATTTCCTGAATTTGAATGTTGGCCTGCCTTACTAGGTTGGGGAAGTTCTCCTGGATGATATCCTCCTGAGTGTTTTCCAACTTGGTTCCATTTTCCCCCTCACTTTCAGGCACCCCATTCAGATGTAGATTTGGTCTTTTCACATAATCCTATACTTCTTGAAGGCTTTGTTCATTTCTTTTTCTTCTTTTTTCTTTTGGTTTCTCTTCTCGCTTCATTTCATTCATTTGATTCTCAATTGCTGATACTCTTTCTTCCAGTTGATCGAGTCGGTTACTGAAGCTTGTGCATTTGTCACGTATTTCCCGTGTCATGGTTTTCATCTCTGTCAGTTCGTTTATGGCCTTCTCTGCATTGATTATTCTAGTTATCCATTCTTCCATTGTTTTTTCAAGATTTTTAGTTTCTTTGCACTGGGTACGTAATTCCTCCTTTAGCTCTGAGAAGTTTGATGGACTGAAGCCTTCTTCTCTC
>NW_012117354.1:1489126-1628966 GCF_000951035.1 Colobus angolensis palliatus
GTTAGTTTTCCTTCTAACAGTCAGGACCCTCAGCTGTAGGTCTGTTGGAGATTGCTTGAGGTCCACTCCAGACCCTGTTTGCCTGGGTGTCAGCAGCAGAGGCTGCAGAAGATAGAATATTGCTGAACAGTGAATGTACCTGTCTGATTTTTGCTTTAGAAGCATTGTCTCAGGGGTGTACCCCGCCGTGTGAGGTGTGGGGTGTCCGTCTGCCCCTAGTAAGGGATGTCTCCCATTTAGGCTACTCAGGGATCAGGGACCCACTTGAGCAGTCAGTCTGTCCGTTCTCAGATCTCAACCTCCATATTGGGAGATCCACTGCTCTCTTCAAAGCTGTCAGACAGGGTCGTTTGCATGTGCAGAGGTTTCTGCTTTTTTTGTTTGTTTAGCTGTGCCCTGTCCCCAGATGTGAAGTCTACAGAGACAGGGAGGCCTCCTTAAGCTGCTGTGGGCTCCACCCTGTTCGAGCTTCCCAGTGGCTTTGTTTACCTTCTTAAGCCTCAGCAATGGCGGGTGCCCCTCCCCCAGCCTCGCTGCTGTCTTGCCTTTAGATAGCCAACTGCTGTGCTAGCAGTGTGGGAGGCTCTGTGGGCGTGGGACCCTCCTGGCCAGGTGTGGGATATAATCTCCTGGTGTGCCCTTTGCTAAGACCCTTGGTAAAGCCCAGTATTGGGGTGGGAGATACCCAATTTTCCAGGCGTTGTGTGTCTCAGTTCCCCTGGTTAGGAAAAGGGATTCCCTTCCCCCTTGCGCTTCCCAGATGAGGCGATGCCTCCCCCTGCTTCAGCTTTCACTGGTTGGGCTGCAGCAGCTGACCAGCACCGATTGTCTGACACTCCCTAGTGAGATGAACCCGGTACCTCAGTTGAAAATGCAGAAATCACCCGACTTCTGTGCTGCTTGCGCTGGGAGCTGGAGACTGGAGCTGTTCCTATTTGGCCATCTTGCTCCCGATCCACATTTTCATTTTGCACTAGACCCTGCAAATTGTGTTGCTAGTCATGACCTGGGATAAATTGAAATAAATTTTTCCTACATGATTCTTCATATTTGTTTGTTTTCATAACGCACTTGAGCGATTCTTCATACCAAAGGCACCTGAGCTTCCCCTTTCTCTCACCTTGGGGGATTATAGACCATTCTCCCATCTTCTCTCACCTGTAATACTTTAGCTGGACATACAGAGACACAATAAAAAAAGAGTTGCAGGAAAGGAAAGTTCAAAGGAAAGGGGAAACTCAAGTGGTTTTAATATGAAGACTCAAGCATGTTATGAAAACAAGCAAGCAAGCCAACAAACAAAGCTAGTTATTGAACCACCCATTATTTCAAGAAAGAACAACAAACAGCTCCACAGAGAAACATTTCTGGAACAATCTGGAGATTTGCAAGGTTTTGGTGGAATACAATGTTTTTATTTGGGGAGTGAATAAGAAATCAAAGACAAGGCTTGAAAGGAAAGGAAAACAACCTTGTAAAAATGCTGATTTTTAGAGACCATAACGTGACAAATCTCCGATCGATATGCAAAGTAAGTTCATGAATATTATCTGATGGATTGGAAAGATGCATCTGAATTCCCTCCCAGATTTTTCTCTGATAATGTAGAAGCAAATTGTTAACTATCTGTTGAAAGTTGGAGCCTTTTTAAAACCTAGCTTTTACATTATTAATATGTGCTTCATTGTGTTTTCCCCACATACCAGTTATTTCTGGGGAAAGCAGCATGTTAGTTGCAAGCCATTTTTCTAACAAAGTATGTGGCTGTTTTCACCCCTTGGGATCCTGGGGACAAAAAAAAAAAAACACTTTTTTAAAATCACACACTAATGTTTAATTATTTAAGTTCAGGGAGCGTCAATGAGAGGTCTGTAAAATTAAGTTTCTATTTTATTTTCTTTTAAAAAGTAATAATGTAAGAGCCAAACTCTGTGCCCTCATGTGCCGGTTTCTGCATTAAATGTGATTCTGCAGGACCAATGCATCACTTTGCATGGAAGATATCAGCCAGTGGCATTTACTGACAGCAATGCATGCCCTTATCAGCTGCCATGGTCACCAAACTTTTTATTCTTTCTTTTCAGCCTCATTCAACCTCAGAAATGTTAGTCCTTTTCTTGAAGCGTAAACAGGTCAGTAAATTAGAGGATATCAGTCTGCAAATCTTATGTGCTTTTATTGTTTGCCTGATTTGGTATCAAAGTCTTCCTCTGTATCTGATAACTCGAGAATGTGCCAAGCCTTTGATAAGCTGTTATACCCTCAAATACACTTTCTGTTCTAAATCTCGGTTTTGTTTGTCACTGTGTAGCCTCATGTGGGCTTTATTAAGTTTTGGTAAAAGAAATGAGGTTGAGAGTTCCAGCCATTCTGTTGATCAGGGGGGTGAGCTTTTATTTAGACATTAAATAAGTGAGAAAAGAATGCGTTGCATGGATTCGATTTTTACTTTTATAAAATCTAACACAGGAATTTCATTGATATTCTGTATACTCAGAACATATATCAACAGAATGGCCTCCTGAAATGATTACATTGTGTTGAAAGCGAGAAAGTGAATCTGAATGAATCTACGAATCTTTTGCTGATTCTCCATTCTATTACTAAACTATGTTTCATGTTTTATATTTTTATAAAACATGAAACATTTAAATAAATGATAAAAGAGTAGCATCTTACTACTTGAGATTTATGCACCATATCTTGGCCTAGCATATGAGTTATGCCCCTCATTATTCTAAATCTTTATAGATTTCAGATAAATGTATAGATTGAGAAATGGGTTCAAAAAGCTTAAATATCTTGCCTGTAGTCTCTTTGTCTAGAACTCATGAGTCTTTTTAGTTTAGTATTTATCAGGCTGGTCATTCTGCTGTTCAGGCACTTTTTTTCATTTGGCCCATTTTAATAGGTATATTTAAAAAAAAGTACCATAGAGATATTTTGATATCTATCACATATGGAAAAGTATAATCTGCCTGCCTTATTGAATATATTTTTATGATGAAATATTTAACTGAAAAAGTATAATTATTAATGAATTTTGGAGTGACCAATACGGTATTTGAAGTATAAAATTCAATTCCTTGAGTATCTAATGAAATGAATTTTGGATACATGTGGTGGTATATAATCTACTACCTGATAAGTTCTCTGTGGAATTAATACAGTGTTTTTACAACAGAAGCCTTAATTTCCATTCTAAAATTGACATTTGTCCCTTACTTAAAGCTTAGCAACTCTTGAAAAATCAAAATGATTACTTTATTTAGTAGCTTATTAGACCAATAACATTCTTCTGGCCTTGGAACTTTATGGTAAGAACTGAGATTACCATCTGCTGAAATCACAATAATTTTGGTGTGTTTTAAAAGGAGAATTATGTACCATGTACAGAAAATAATTGAGAATGAGTTTTACCCACACAGGCATGTACACACTCACACACACACAAACACACACACATACGTACATACCTACACAAAATATACTTTAGTAGGGTGGCCATGTACCAGTAATGTTTACATAGGGATAATAACAAAAGTAAATATTGAGTGTATGTGTGTATCTGTGTGTGTGCATACGTGTGTGTGTGTGTGTGTAATGGCTTCCGATAACATTGAAAGAAATATTCTACTGTGAAGTATTTCCTGAAATTTCTCTGGGTCCTAATACAAATTCTACTCTTAACTCTGACCTGTCAAATGTTAACAGTTACTGTACACTTGTAGATCCTGAAATCCCTTTTGGATCTCCATTCTCCTTGACCTCTTCACTTTTTTGCTCATCTCCTCTTTGGTAAGTTCTCTCCTCCTATGGACTTGGGTGCTGTGAGCACTGGGTTATTCTCCTGTCTCAATACTTGTTTTTCAGAGTCTGCTCTGTCTCCTTATCTTCTCCATATCCTGCTTTGTAATCTTCCTCAACTTCAGTCCTCAACTTTTATTCTTTCTTATTCTCATTCTTTCTACTTTCATTCATGCTCTTGTCTTCAACCCTTTTATTTTAGAAGCAAATGATGATTTTGAAATGGCTTTCAATAAATTTTCCTTTCTCAAATATTTCCTTTGCTTTCTCTGCAGTCTTCTATCCTTAAGGCCAAGTCATGAGACCTATGCTTATTGCTTTAAGGAAGGAAATAAAAGATGCTGTCTACAACCAAGAAGTCACTGTGAAGCCATTGCTCAAATATGACATTTTAAAGTCCACAGAGTGAAAATAAGAAAACTAGCAGTCTGTTTTAAAATACTCAGATAAATTTGGAGGATTCAGAGTTGCAAATGTACAGTTCAAGAAAGCCTTCCTGAATCTCAGAGATATCTGCATTTAACACTATCATGTCCATCATGATGTGGGAATGGCTGAGTAACAAAGACAGAGGGAGGAGAGCTAAGCCATTGGGCTTGATGACAACTTCACTGGATCTAGCACACTTCAGAATGATGCAGAGGAAGCAACTGAGAATTCCAAGGGAATTATCTCTAAGAGGCAGGGGATGTGCTGGAAGGAAATACAAGATGCCTTTGATAGGGATGAGGAGGTTGTATCACCTTGGTAGCCTGAGATCATGGTACCTACAACAGTGCCAGAATGATGCTCAAGTGGCCACATGGAACAGTCCCAATTCAGCAGAGATCAGTGAAAGACACCCAGGGACTAAATGGGCCCAGACATAGTTCAGCAGACATATCAAGACCTAGAGGAACGCATAGTACTGGGCAATGCTTCCCATCTAAGCCACATAGATATATACGGTTTCTGAACCCAAATGCAAAATTGGAAAGAGGAGGAGGGGATATCGCTTAAAAAGAGATAAACCCTTCAACTAGACATTTATCCCAAAGAGACTGTTTTCAAATCAGAAGTGTCTGAAAGATATTTTAATTTTTAAAATTCTTTTATTATACTTTAAGTTCTGAGATACATGTGCAGAACATGCAGCTTTGTTACATAGGTATACACGTACCATGGTGGTTTGCTGCAGCCATCAACCTGTCATCTATGTTAGGTATTCCTTCTAACACTATCCCTCCCCTAGCCTCCCACCCCCTGACAAGTCCCAGTGTGTGATGTTCCCCTCTCTGTGTCCATGTGTTCTCGTTGTTCAACTCCCACTTATGAGCGAGAACATGCAGTGTTTGGTTTTCTGTTCCTGTGCTAGTTTGCTGAGAATGATGGTTTCCAGCTTCATTCATGTCCCTGCAAAGGACACGAACTCATCCTCTTTTATCACTGCGTAGTATTCCATGGTGTATATGTGACACATTTTCTTTATCCAGTCTATTATTGATGGGCATTTGGGTTGGTTCCAAGTCTTTACTATTGTGAATAGTACTGCAATAAACATATGTGTGCATGTGTCTTTATAGTAGAATAATTTACAATCCTTTGGGTGTATACCCAGTAATGGGACGGCTGGGTCAAATGGTATTTCTAGTTCTAGATCCTTGAGGAATCGCCACACTGTCTTCCACAATGGTTGAATTAATTTACACTCCAAGCAACAATGTAAAAGCTTTCCTATTTCTCCACATCCTCTCCAGCATCTGTTGTTTCCAGACTTTTTAATGATCACCATTCAAACTGGTGTGAAATGATATCTCATTGTGGCTGTGATTTTGCATTTCTCTAATGACCTTGACCTTTTTTTCATATGTTTTGTTGACTGCATAAATGTCTTCTTTTAAAAGTATCTGGGTCTGTTCATATCCTTTGCCCACATTTTGATGTGGTTTTTTTCCTTGTAAATTTGTTTAAGTTCTTTGTAGATTCTAGATACTAGCCCTTTGTCAGATGGATAGATATAAAAAATTTTCTTCCATTCTGTAGGTTGCCTGTTCACTCTGATGGTAGTTTCTTTTGCTGTGCAGAAGCTCTTTAGTTTAATTAGATCCTATCTGACAATTTTGGCTTTTTTTGCCATTGGTTTTTGTGTTTTAATCATGAAGTCTTTGCCAGTGCCTATGTCCTGAATTTTATTGCCTAGGTTTTCTTCTAGAGTTTTTATGGTTTTAGGTCTTATGTTTAGGTCTTTAATCCATCTTGGGTTAATTTTTGTATAAGGTGGAAGGAAGGGGGTCCAGTTTCAGTTTTCTGGATATGGCTAGCCAGTTTTCCCAATACCATTTATAAAATAGGGAATCCTTTCTCCTTTGTCAGGTTTGTCAAAGATCAGATGGTTATAGACGTGTATTGTTATTTCTGAGGCCTCTGTTCTGTTCCATTGGTGCAAGACATTTTATTAGCATGATCAGGTATCTCCCCTATCAACAGCCATGTTCTTAGCATCCACTACGTGAAGTGTGCTGTGTTTGGGTTTATAAGTAATGAAAAAAGGATTTTATTTCTACTTTCATGGAGCTCACAATTAGTTGGCAGCATATCCAAGCATCTCTCTTTCTCTAGTAGTCCATCTTTTGTTGTGTAATGGATATGACCTCAGATAACTAAACTCAACATGTATAGCACTTCATGTACCATTTTCCTTAACACTTACTATTCCACCTACATTGTTCTCTCAGTTATACCTCTCACACTTATAATTTAGGTATGCTCTTTGAATCTTTCTTGCTTTTCTGAGTTCCTCAGAGATAGTCTCCAGGTGTTTCTACAATTTTCTTCCTAGAATCCTTCATACCTGCTTCTTGGCTCCATTCTCAATGCTACCACAATGGTTCAGATAACTGAATAACTGTAACAATATAATTCATCTTCATAACATTAATTTATTTCCATTCTAAGCTTAGAAAAATTCAATGCATTCAGGGTAGATTCTTAGTTATTTAGTATGGCCCTCAAGCATCTAATGTCCTGGTACCCTATTATTAGTTTCCTATTGTTTCTGTAACAAATGACCACAAATGGGTTGGCTTAAGACAATTCAATTTTAATCTCTTACGGTTTTGGAAATCAGAAGTCTAAAATCAGGTGTTGGCAGAGCTACATTCCTTCAGGAGGGAATCTGTTTCCTTGCCTTTTCTGCTTCTAGAGGTTGCCTACATTCCTTGACTCATTGGCCCCTTGCTTGTATCACTCTAAATTCCTACTTCTGTCTTAACATCTGTTTCTATTCCCTGACCATCTTTTACAAGGATGCTTCTGATTATCCTGTGCCCACCTGGATAATCCTAGATTATCTCCCTCTCTCAAAATCCTTAATTAATTCTGCAAAGACCCATTTACTGTATAAAGTAATATTCATAAGTTCCAGGATTGGACATGGATGTCTTTGCGGGGTGTGAGGGACATACACTATTCTGTACACTACACCCACTAATTATTCTAGGCTATTTTATACTCTATCATTCTGTTGTAGTCAGAGTCCTCCAATTGCAAACCAATGGATAGACCTTCTGCATTCTCATCTCTAAACTTTTACTCTTAGCTTTTCCCATATTTGAAATGCTTTTGCCCACTAACATCAGCAGCTTAAATTCTACACAACCTTTCATTCTAAGCTTCTTTTCCACCCTATGCTAGCCCACTATGATTTTCTTCTTCCTGACTGATCTATCTATCTATCTATCTATCTATCTATCTATCTATCTATCTATCTATGTGTCTATCTATCTGTTTAGAGGCAGGGTCTTGCTTTGTGACCTAGGCTGGAGAGCATTGATGCCATCATCCCTCCCTGCATCCCTGACCTCCTGGGCTCAAGCAATCCTCCCACCTCTGCTTCATAAGTAGCTGGGACTACAGGCACACACCACCATGCCTTGCTAATTTTCAGACTTTTTGTAGAGGCCAGGGTCTCATTATGTTGCCCAGGCTGGTCTTGAACTCCTGACTCAAGCAATCTGCCTCTCAAAGTACTGGGATTATAGGCATGAGCCTGCCTGGCCTTCCTGACTCTTCTAATTGTTATTTTATATATCACTTGGGGAGGAAGACATTTATTATAATTTTATCTTGTATGTTGGTCATGATTATCTTAATCATGAAACAGCATTTTATTCAGAATCTATCATGGAAAAAGCATTGGTTTTTAGGTGTTAAGGGAAGTACAGACATATCTAAAGATGATTCCTAACTTAACAGAATGTATAAGATGATAAGAAATGTAAAACTTATTATTAAGTCATTATGGTGTGTTAGAAATAACATAGACTTTTGCATCATAATGTTCTGAGTTGAATTGTAGCTCCAACCTGTAGTAACTTATTTATCTTCACTGAAATTCAAGTCTTTTTATATTAAAATGGAGATATTTTCATTATAAGTTTCATTCAATATGCAAACAAAATATACCTTGTAAAGTATCTGGCTCATACTGGAAAGTCAAAAGTTTTCCACATGATTTTTGACATTAAATAAAGAGTCTTCAGGTGTCCAGAGGACTGAGAGAGGACGTCAGGTCATGGAAGGCCATATGGAGAAAGAGAGATTTGAGTTAGACCTTGAAATCTGGATATAATTTTCTCACTGCAGGTAGCAAATAGGACCATTGTCACAGGAATTTGGTTTTTAATGATGTACACAAATAGCCTGTTTGAAGGAAGCATGGTAAATTCCTGCAAGAAAAGCTTAAAATATAGGCTGAAGAATTTGAAGGCCAGGCTAAAAAGGGATTGCCCCATTCACAAGCCTTGGTTTAGGCCTCATCATTTCTTACCAGTGCTATTAAAAGCTCTATAAAGATAGGAACTGAGTCTGTTCATTCCCATATCCCTAGCATCAGGGCAGGGCTTGTCACATGTTAAGCACTCCGGAAATGCCTGTGGAATAAACAGATAGAGAAGCATAGGAAGATAAACATGACATCATAGTCCCCCCCGCCAACTTTTTTTTCCCATCTAATACAGAGCAAAATAATCTAAAGATTCAGATGTGTTGTAAACAGTTTCCAAGTTTTGGTTCTTTTTCTAAAAACTTATAGTGATGGCTATAAATGTGAGTATACTAATTATTTGCTGTGCTGGAAGGTGGAAAAGAGACAAGCAGTTGAGTGATTTTAAAAATAAAATTGAAAAAAAAGTGTCTTGCCTTATGAGTTTTAGGATCATTCCTGTAAAAAATTAGCAGTCATTAATCTTATTTGTGTGATTCTAAAACACTTTGCTTGGCTTGGAAGTTGATGGTGATAATTTTCTATGTAGATGTGAGAGGATGGGTCTGATAAATAATTGAAACAAATAAACATTTAATTTGCTGATGCTTTGTGGTTTTTAAACAAATTTATATTTTTGAATAATTCATACTATTTTTCACCAGGTTTCTCTCTTCCCAGGAAATTATAATGAATCTCTGATGCATAAAATACTTACCCATTTATAGCTGATGAGAAAAATAAAATTAAAACAAAACCCATAGGGGACATACAAGAAGTATCTTCTGAACATCAGAGCCTAAACAGGCTTCTAATACATAAACTTTTGTTTGAGAACTTTGGATCTTGTAATCTTCTAATACACTGAAACTTTTCCTTTTTCAAAATATGCATTCTAATAAGTATAAAAGGAAGCAAATTTAATCATTAATAGGTGGATAACCATGGCAACATCATAGCTATGCTGCTATAACCAGCATCATTTTCTAACTGAGCTAAGAATAGCATAACATGTTGAGAGCTTTACTTTAAGTATGATTTCTAAGATTGGAAATCTTGAGGTTGGTAAATGAGAAGTTTAAATGCCACATTTTAATTGTTCAGCCAAACTTTTACATTTTCTCACAGATAATGGGAATAAATTATTGAGGTGACAATGATGTCTACATCAAATGTTAGTATATTTCCACCAAATTGGGCTACATCTTAAAGGAATATGTAAGATTTTAGTTGATAATTTTCCTAGTCAGGATTAGGGAAGAAGCCACTAGGAAAGTGAGAAGAAATTTTAAAAAGGTTTCAAAATCTTTAACTTCATTACTTCTGCAAAGTTCCTTTTGCCATATAAGGTAACATTCACAGATTCTGAGATTAAACATGGAGGTCTTTGATGAGGGGATTATTCTATCTAGTACACACACTATTGATTCCAGGCTATCTTCTACCATATCATTCTCTGCTGTAGTTAGACAGTCTCTTTCAATTGTGGAAAATGGAAAAAAAAAAGAAACCTTTTTTTTGTTTTGTTTTGTTTTTAAATGTTTGTGGCAGAGCTTGCATATAGGTGGGGCCATGAGACTAGTTCTTTTCTGGAGAACGTGAGGCAAAATGTTGAGTGTCACCATCCAGGCTGAGATGGTGAGACCAAGTGAGGTCACACCTCTTCACTTTTCCCTAGTGAGCTGTCCCAATGGAGAGGATTTAACAAAGGACTCCAAGGTGCTGGACAATGATGCAGTCACAAGGTAGAAGGATCTGAGGTCCCTGAATCACTGCATAGAACAGAGCCCTCCACCCACCCTCACTGCATTGTTACATGAGCAAGAAATATTGTATTAAGCTGCTGAGATGAAGGGATTCTTTCTTTTAGCAATGAGCCTGCCCAGCATGGATGGAGGACTTTGAAAGTCAGGAAACCCCTTATTCTTCTGACGGCTCAGGCTCAGAAAGTGACGCTGGCACACGCTTCAGAATAGGTTCACAGGAATTCATTGCTTTCTTTTTTGTCCAAGGAAGTATTGCTGAGGCTGTGTAGGTCCTATTCATCCCTGTCTCTGCATCTGTGCTTTGAAGGTGCCTGTCCGCAATTCACAATGGACACACCATGTGCTCTGCCTTGAGTGTCTGACATAGAGCTGAATTTGGTTGAAGTAGATTGTCAAAACCATTACATGCTTACAAATTAAGAAGCTTAGATAAGCAGCCACTTAGAGCCTATTAGCACTGTCTCTTTACTATTAAGTATGACACCAGTAAAATAGCTTCCTTTCTTTTCTTATTTGTGAGTGTTTGATCCCTGGATTTACTTTTCTTTTTATATGGTGTAGAGATATGACAAACTCCTTTATGAAACATGAATTATTTTATATAACTTCCTTTAATAATATACCTAATATTCAAGAAGGAAAGCAGTTGGCAACTTTTAATTTAGAGTATACAATTTTTTGACATCTGGGAGTTCTGAATAAACATTAGGAATGTGTATTCCTGTGTATAAATTTTTTAGTTAGTCAAAACATCTTTGTTGTACTTTTTAAATGTTTCTTCAAGATCTATGAAATGGGAAGAGAAAGTCATAGAATCATCTGGGTCTTGGATCATCTATCTATCTTGGGCTTACATTGAAAAAGAAAGTATGTTTTTAGTAAATTCATCTATGAAGATGTTGCTGAGAATATTTGGAAGAAAGTGGCTCACAGGAACATGACATATAGGATAATTTAAAAGTGATCTTTCTACATAAAAGCCATTTCTCATCTAGCTTTTGGATTTACGGATACCATCTGCTTGGTTCATAGTGAGAGGATCTGCAGCTCCAAATCTGAGCATCAGACACGAGCACATCCTACCTCTTGCAGAACTGGGAATGACAGATGATCTTTGCACAAGGCTGTGAGAGGCAGAGAAGAGTAGGGCAAAGGCAGACAGATGGTAGTAAGCATGTGTGGGTGCCTCTTCCCATCTCTTAGGGGTTTGAATGATATAATCTTTAATTTAACCTTTGAGTGCAATAGAAAGGTCAAAGCATGTCCTTGAATAAAACATATTCCTCAAGAATAGGTTATATATCCTCTTAAGGAATGATTGTTCTTAAGGTCCTGAATAGTTTCTAACAACAACAACAACAACAACAACAACAACAACAACCACAACGTTGTAGGGAAAACTCAGCTAAAACAGTATTTAACTTTCTTTTCTCTTCAGAAGGAAAGAGGCAGATAATGAAAGTTTGCATGCCTGTGGGTGTGTGCAGCTTGGGTATAGTGGGCACATAAATAAATACTTTTTACTACTCAAGAGTATTGGGAATATTTCAGTTATTTCTTTTGTATAACAAATCACCTCCACACTACCCCCATACCCTCAAACTTAGCATTATAAGACAACTATTTTATTATGTCCATACTTTCTGTGGTCAGAAACTCAAACAAAGTATAGCTGCGAAGGCGTATCGTCTCTCCCCATTACTGGGGCTTCATCTGGAAAGATTCAAAGCCTGGGTCTGTTTACCTGAGTCCCTATTTGTAGCCTCTCCATAGTGGGCTCAAGCTAGCTGAACTCATCGGGCAGCTTAGGGCTCCTGAGTGAGTTTTCCAGCACACCAGGCAGAAGTGACCTGGGCTTTTAGGATTTACCACCAAGTCATTGTGTCACTTCCTATGAACCCTGTGTGATGGATAATATTGAGTGTCAACTTGATTGGATTGAAGGATGCAAAGTATTGTTCCTGGGTGTGTCTGTGAGGGTGTTGCCAAAGGAGATTTGAATCATTTGAGTCAATGGACTGGGAGAGGCAGACCCACCCTCAATCTGCCAGCATGGCTAGGCTAGAATAAAGCAGGCAGAAGAAGGTGAAAGAGCAGACTTACTGAGTCCTCCAGCCTTCAACTTTCTCCCGTGCTGGATGCTTCCCGCCCTTGAACATCAGACTCCAAGTTCTTCAGCTTTTGGACTCTTGGACTTCCACCAGTGGTTTGCCAGGGGCTCTCAGACCTTCGGCCACAGACTGAAGGCTGCATCATAGGTTTCCCTACTTTTGAGGTTTTGGGACTTTGGGACTTAGACTGGCTTCCTTGTTCCTCAGCTTGCAGATGGCCTGTTGCGAGACTTCACCTTGTTGTTGTTGTTGTTGCTGTTTTTTTTGTTTGTTTGTTTGTTTGTTTTAGACAAGGCCTCATTCTGTCACCCAGGCTGGAGTGCACTTGTAATGGCTCAATCTCGGCTCACTGCTTCCGCCTCCCAGGCTCCCAGGCTCAAGCAATTCTTCTGCCTCAGCCTCCTGAGTAGCTGGGACTACAGGAATATGCCACCACGCCTGGCTAAAAGGGACTTCACCTTGTGATCGTGTGAGTCAATACTTTTTAATAAACTCCCTTTCATATATATATAGCTATCCTATTAGAGCTGTCCCTCTAGAGAAACCTATTACACTCTATTTGTCAAAGAAGCCACATCTTGGCCGGAATCAAGGGGAGTAGACATAGATCCCTGCCCAGCCCAGCAAAGAATTTGTGGCCATGTTTTAAAACGGTCACAAGAGGATCAGATGCAGATGACATCTAGCATCCAAAAACATAGTCATATAAATTTTTTACTATTTTAAAGATCAAGTACTTGAATATTGACTTTTCTCTTTTATCTCTCCCTCAACACCCACACTCCTACGTTTTGGATTCCTGAGAATGTCCAATTTCTTTTCTTCTGTGATTTTCTTTCCACTTCTGAGCTTTAGGAAATACCTAGAAAGTAGCATTAAACATTGTTTTCTTTGTGTTTAACTTGTGACAAGTATGTTTACTAAGATAAGAAGTCTTACCTAGGGAGTTGGACATAGCATTGACACAGTGTTATAAATCTCATGGAAGAAAGGGAGAGGACATTGGTCTCGCCTGGAGAAATGGAGAAATGTCAGAGAGAAATACTGGCTGAAAGATGGCACCCAGCTGCCTCAGTCTTCCAGGCACTGACTGGATGTGCTTTTGATTTATGCCTATCTTTGTCTTTCTTTGATCGTCTAGCTCCTGGTTTCTGTCTAATATTCTGAAATATTCTCCAAGCCTGATCATTGGTCATATCATTCAGAAACTTCAGATCTCCTCGCTTTCTCTGACTTTGTGCTTGCAGCCTTCCTTGTGTATGTGACATGTTGTCCAGCTCTTTTGAATCCTGGTGTCTCTCTGCTCTCCTGTCATAGGCGATGATTTCTCCCTGCCTGACAATGATGGAGGCTCACCCTCCCCATGGTCCAGCATGACAGAAAGGAATGCAATGCTAAAATATTTCCGAATTAACTCTGGCCAAATGAAAGGAAAAAGATGGAGTAGGAGAGATTTTGATTGTCAGTTTTATTTAGTGCTTTTAAAGTTTTAGTTCTATCATGTGATAGGGCCACGCAGTACCTTGGGATAAGCAGTACTTAAAGAAAAATGCCCAGCCTTACTTTTTTTGATTTGCATGTGAAATGTTGTTTTTTTTGTTTGTCTGTTTGTTGCTACCAAACTGATTTAAACTGATTTTACCTGTTGCTATAAATGTATAATTTAATTTTATGGAAAGTGAACGAAATGTGAATGGACAAAGAGTTGTGACTTCTTGGAAAAATAAAAGAAATGCATTAGTTGCTTCATTAAATGCTTCATTGAGATAAATCTGTAAAATCAAGCAAGGGAGAGAGAAGTTTGAAAGATTATAACATTATTGTAAAATTGTAGGAGGATTCTGTATTAAGTTTGCTACCTCATCTGATATTTATCTTATCTTCAATAAATGGTAGTTATTGTTTATTGTTTTGAAGAATAAGTAACCAGGTAGATAAAAAGTTAATGTGTATCAGGTTCCTTTTCATTTATCAGCAGATTGACACTTGAAATAGAGTTTGGATGAGAGGATGGAGATTATGTTTAACTTCCGAGGCATGGGAAACTGTGTCTCTAACAAATGTTTTAAAATTATCTTCTCAGGAGGCTGTGTTGATTTTCCCAAACTTTGGTGGAGTCAAACTTTCAGATAACAATTAAATATCTGCTTGAATAATATTCTCCAAGGAGAGCATCATAGGCCCAATTTATTGTATTAAAATTTTTTTATACTCTAAAATTGAACAAAGGAGTTTGACATTACTCAATTGAATTACAATAGGTTAAATTATTAATTTACAGTGCATCCAAGTGATTAAATGGAATGTCATGATGAGAATTGCACAGAACAATGGAATTTTCACCAACCACCCTATTTAAAATTGCAACCCTTTCCCCACCCTTCATTCATGGTTCTCCCTACCCTCTTTCCTGATCTACTTTTTGCCATAACAATTATTACCTTCTTATACCCCATGTAATGTCCTTATTTATTTTATTGCCTATCTTCTCCTACAGTCAAGATTATAGATTATATATTTACACACACGAATTCATCAATGAATAAATTTGTGAATGAATTAAAAATGTGAGTTAGACCGGGCACGGTGGCTCACACCTGTAATCCCAGCACTTTGGGAGGCGGAGGCGGGCGGATCACGAGGTCAGGAGATCGAGACCATCTTGGCTAACACGGTGAAACCCCGTCTCTACTAAAAATGCAAAAAAAAATTAGCCGGGTGTGGTGGCGGGCACCTGTAGTCCCAGCTACTCGGGAGACTGAGGCAGGAGAATGGCGTGAACCCGGGAGGCGCAGCTTGCAGTGAGCCAAGATCGTGCCACTGCCTCCAGCTTGGGTGACAGAGTGAGACTCCGTCTCAAAAAAAAAAAAAAAAAAAAAAGTGAGTTAGTTATATCAGTAATAGAACTTTCCCAGTAGATAAAGCTTGCCATGAAGTTACCCTAGGATTAAATAAAATACACACACACATTCTCTCTCTCTAAATCATGAGGTGATATATAGTAAGAAGGATCAGTGGTAAATACTTATGTTTATTAGGATAGCTTTGAAGATGATGTTGAATTCAAGGAACAAATCCATCTCAAAATGACTTAAACAGTATTTATTACTTCATATAACAAGAAGTTTCAGAAACAGTGTAGCTCCATATTGTTCAGTTTAGGAGTCCAGTGAGCATATCATGGACTCAGCTTCTCTGAATCTTTATGTTCTTTCATCCTCAAAATATCAGATCTGCTCTCAGGATTCAAAGAAGCTGCAGCAATCCAGGCATCATAGCCAAATGCAATCACATTCAGAAAAGGAATAGACTTTTTCTGTGTATTTCCTTTCAAAAGTTAGGAAATAATTCCTGGAAGTTATTAGTTATCCTCATGTCTCATTGGCTGGAATTGTACTGCATGCCAACGATACTAACCAATTGTTGGTGAGGAGAATGAGATCACCAGGGTTGACTAATTAGGAGTTACTCTCTGGAGTCAGGCTTATCCTGAAGCACATGGCAATGAGAAAAGGCCTAAAAACTGGAACAAAATGGATTTCTTTGAAGTAGAAAAGAGGGGTAGGAACAAATGTTTGGTAGTGTCTGCTACAATATTAAATGCATTTATATGTGAAGATAAGGCAAAATAATAATGGGATTGGTTTTCAAATAAAAATAGTGCTGTAACTCAAATCTAGAAGTCAGGAGAGGGAGGCACTATAAGAGTAATATTTTCTTATCTTTCATAGGGGAGAGTCAATTGACATTGTTGATACTTGAAATATATAGTTTAAAATGACATAATGGAACCAAATCTTTTAATGATTTTTGGATTTTTCCATAACCTTAACCAACTAATTCTTTGTCAGAAGACACTTGTTTGTCTGACTTCATAAGTTCTGTTAATTTCATTTCAATTTATTTTTCTAGTGTTTAACTTAAAGTAACATCATATTTTGATTTAAATATTATTTATATTACAAAATTATTTTATAAAAATATACATATATCTATCGCTTTTTTATTCGCCATATATTTATACACAAATTAATAGCTAGAATGAAGTTCATCCAATGTTAATGAGATGTATTTTTAAGTATTTACATTATATATATTTGCTAGCTGTTTTGTACTCTTCTGAATAACTTAAATATTTTGGAATAAGGATGTTTCATTTTTATGCAGATGATAACATTGTTTTAAAAAAGTAAAATAAAAGACAAGTAGACATATAAAATTGTAAAGGTATCTCCATATTGTTAAGTTCAATAAGCAAATTGTTAAACAAAGTATAGTATAATCTCATTTTATCAAAAAAGGGGGAGGGGGTTATATTATTAGAGAACTAAAAAATTTCTAGACATTTGTGTATCACATAGATGACAGTGTTTATTTTTGGGCACAACGCTGTGGGGACTTTGAAATATATTTCTATATTGTTTGAATTATTCTTCAATGATTGTACAATTCTTTTGAATTAGAAAATATAATAGGTATAAATGTAGTAATAATGATTAATCTAATCCCTGAGTCCTGTTCGTTAGGGTACTGTCCCAAAGCTGTAAGCCCCTGATTCCCAGCTGCCTCTATAAAAGCCACCGTCAACCTCAGTCATTCTCTGCTGCTTGATATAGTTCCTGTTGAATCACTCTAAGGTTGCAGAAGTCAGTCACAGGTGCCTCCTCACCTGAGGTAAATACTGATTCACTTAATCGTTGCTGGGGCCAATTGGATAAGAAGCATGATGTGACTCTGGCCTGTGCGCTTAGACTCTCTGCTCTGCCCTCCTTGTGCGCTATCAGAAGGTGTCTGGGCAAGAGGGTGCTATGGCTGCACTCCAAATAGTGACCCTATATCATTACAGTAAAATTAATAATAAAATTATTCCCTCCCTCCTGGTGTCCTGAAGGTATCATAGATAAAGGCCAGAAATGTGCAGGCAGGTGGAGTTTCCTACAACTGAGCCTATCAGATCTTAAGACACAGGGGTTTTTAGGCATTGGTTTCCTGAAGTATGTGTTGCACTTTACGTCTAGTCTTTTCCCTGGTATTATTGACTACTGCTCCGCAGTTGATTTGGAATATTCAGTTTTCAATGGAAAATTCTTTCCTAAATGCTTAAACATATTAGATATGAGAGTTATAGAGTATGAGCTTTAGGAGCACCTGGCACACATTTTTAACTTTCCACTGAAATATCAATGACTATACACAGAAAGACAAAGTAAAGCACACACCACCACCAAGACACTTTCAGACAAGTTGTTGTCATATCTTGGTGGCATTTCACAAACTATAAAAATGGGGGAACTGCATTGAGGATTACTGGCCTTGAGGAAGCAGAGTGCAAAGAAACATCGCAGTGAGAGTAGGGATTCATTCTACCTGTATTAGTTTCCTAGGACTGTCAAACAAAATACCACAAACTGGATGGCTTAAAACAACATAAGTTTATTCTTTCATAATTCTGGAGGATAAAAGTCTGAAATCATGGTGTTGGTAAGGCCACGCTCCCTCTGAAGTTTCTAGGGAAGAATCCTACTGTGCCTCTTCCTAGCTTTTGGTAGTTTCTGGCAGTACTTGGCACTTGGCCTGTAGATGCATTACTCCATCTTTGCCTCTGTCTTCACATGACTTTCTTCCCTGTATGTATCCAGTCACTGGAGTTAGAGCTTACACTAATCCAGTGTGAGTTCATCTTAACTTCTGCAAAGAACCTCTTTCTGCGTATGATAACATTCACAGATATCAGGGACTAGGACTTAAACTTATCTGTTTAGGGATACAATTCGACCCACGACACTAACTGAAACCAAAAGAAATACGTTGAGTGAATGCATATTAGATGCTGTGTTAAGTAATTTACACTAAATAAGGCAGTGGTAACAAACCACCCCTGAATTCTCAGTGGCCTACAATAATACAGGTTTATTTATGTCTAATGTTGCATGTCAACTATGGGTCTGTAAGGCCCTGAAGGCTTTGCTCTGCATGTCTTCTTCATTCTTGGATTCAGGATGAAAAAGCAGTTGTAATTTCTGACACTGTTATGGGGTTGAATTATGATCCCCGCCAAATTCATGTAATGAAGTTCTAATCCCTAGTACCTCAGAATGTGACCTTTTTTGGAAAGAGAGTCATTGCAGATACAATTAGGTAAGATAGGCCCTAATGCAATATGAACGGTGTCTTTATAAAACAGGGAAATTTGGACACAGAGACAGACACACACAGAGGCATGTTGATCTAAAGAGTCAAATTCTGTAAAATATTTGAAGAGATTTATTTTGAGCCAAATATGAGTTACCAGTGGCCTGTGACACAGCCCCAGGATACCCTGAGAACATGTGCCCAAGGTGGCAGGGCTACAGCTTGGTTTTATACACTTTAGGGAGACATAAGACATCATCAATACATGTAATATGTACATTGGTTCTTTCTGGAAAGGCAAGACAAAGCGGGAGCTTCCAGGTCATAGGTGGACTCAGAGATTTTCTGATTGGCAATTGGTTGAAACAGTTATTATCTAAAGACCTGGAATCAATAGAAAGAAATGTCTGGGTTAAGATAAGGGGTTGTGGAGACCAAGGTTTTTTCAAGCAGATGAAGCCTCCAGGTAGCAGGCTTCAGAGCTCTTATCAGACCTAAATAGGTGCCAGACTCTGTTAATTCTCTCCTGGGTCAGGGAAGAAACCTGGAAAGGAACAGGGATTCCCTACGGAATGTAGATTTTCCCCACAAGAGATAGTTTTGCAGGGCCATTTGAAAATATGTCAAAGAAATATATTTTGGGATAAAATACTTCTATTTCTTTCAGGGTGTACCAGCGATCTGTCATGTCATATGACACTAGAGTCAGGCTGGAATTTGGGGTCTTATTGCTACAAAAGTCTGTTTCACTAGTCTTCAGGTCTCTGTGTTGATGTTAATTCTGGTCAGCTGTGCCTAAATTCCAATGGAAGGAAGGTATAATGAGGCACATCTTACCTCTATTTCCCATCATGGCCTGAACTAGTTTTTTAGGTTAACTTGGAATGCCCTTGGCGAGAGGAAGGGTCTATTCAGTTGGTTGGGGGTTTAGAATTTTATTTTTCGTTTACAGGAGAGATGATGTGCAAGACATAGGGAGAAGACAACCATCCACAAGCCAAGGAGAGAGGCCTGGACAGATCTTTCCCTCACAGTCCTCAGAAATAACTAATCCTTTGAACACCTTGATTTTGGACTTCTAGGCTCTGGAACTGTGAGGCAATAAATTTATGTTATTTGAGCTCCAGTTTTGTGGGTATCTTATCTGGCAGGTCTAAGAAATGAACACAGACATGCCAGTCTCATGGCAGAGGGAAAAGAGTATATGCATGGAAACATTCAGTGTTTTTTCAAGCTTCTGCTGAGAACTAGCTTACGTAATTTCCTCTCACTCTCCCCTGGCCAAACCTGACAATGGGGTGAGTCTGACTGGAATCTTGAGGAACCACAAATGCATATGTCTGCTAAGTGCTGGGGATCAGGAAGGATGGGGCCTGGAGAGAAAAGCAAAAGCAAATTTATTCCAGTTTTCAGGGGCTTCAGTAGATGAAGCCCTGCTAGAGGAGAGACCTGTAATAAACACAATCTCCAACCTGAAGCGAGCTGGGTTTTCTCTAAAACTATATCCGTCCTGAGTCAGCTCAACTCTTTATTAGAACCAGGTGTTCGGCCCCTCACCTTATTTGCCAGACAGAGGAAAAAGGCAAGTCCTGTCTGAAAAAAGGGGATAATTTTGACATTAGTCTCTACTATCCTTTTATAGACAATGTCTGAAAGAGAGAGAGAGAGGGAGAGAGAGATGAAATGAAGTAGGAAATGTGACCATAACCAAGAATAAATAAATTAGTCAGGTATTAGGTTTGGAGCTAGACAGTTTTGGCCCTACAGTTTTTTAGGCAGATCATTTTAGTCATCTGTGTTAACTCAGTATCCCTGCAGGCAACTGAGTTTTTGACTTACTACTCCCTCATTAGAACATGAAGCTTATGTTCAATATATAGGAAGAATGGGAAGATAATAAAAATTTAAAATTTAAAAGCATAATTGTATTTTTAATTATGTGCTTTGAAATGATCAGGACCAAAAGGAAATTGAAGAAAACTCTTTAGCATCTTCAATAGCTATCCCATGTATTTATTTGTTCAACAAATATATGCTAGGCATTGTGCTAAGTGTTAGAAATTTGGTAATGAACAAGACAGACCCAGGTGATGTCCCAGTGGAGTTTAGAGTGCAACAGGCAGAACCATTAGCTAAGTAAGGAAAATGAAGGCAAAAGGCCGAGGTAACCACAACAACAACAAAATAGAGTGCTAACACCAAAAATGGTGTTTACGGCCCCCAGAATGTAGTGAGGGTGGGATTCATCTGAATGGCATTGCTCTGTCACGTGAGTGGGCCTGTGGGTCACTGGCCACAGGGGATATGATCCCTAGATCCCTCTTCCTATGAAACTACTTTCACTTAGGAAGACTCACTCCTAGGAGAGATGGCTGCCTCCAATCCCTCATTGTTTCAGCTGGAGAATCACCTCAGGTTTCTGAATAGAAATGCCCTGAGAGTCTGGTGAGGACCGATACCTCTGCCCCTGCTCCCCAGAGCACCACTGCTCCTCAGCTCTTGGATATCGGAAGCCTTGACTAGCTTTAATTCTCCGTTGTTTTTGGCCGAAGTGAGAGACGTTTCTACTAACGTATCCTTATTCTCTTTTCTGCCCTGGTGTCTAACAGTTTATTCTGCTTATTATGCCCATATCTTTACTTCTCTAAACTTAACAGCACTGATAATAACGGCGCCAGATGACCCAGGTAGAGCATTTACCACGTACAGGCACTGCTCTAAGGACTTTCTATATATTAATTCATTTCATCCTCACAACACCTGGGTGTAATGCTCCTTTATTATTAATTTATTATTATATAACACTATTGTTTATTTTATATTCTCATCATTATTGATCTATTCTGACCTTCAAGACCTTATGTTTCCTTTAATATCCACATAATCCATTTCCTCAGAGCTTAATCTTTCTCCTGAGGATTATTTTTCTTCCTCCAGTTTAATTAATCTGTCTTTCTTGATTTATTTTCATGTTTCTACTGCTTCTGTTCTGAGATGAAGGCTGAACCAATTTCTTTTTAAAAGCCACTCTCAAGTCTTCCTTGATTTCTGAGCAAACTTGATTCCTAGAGGCAGAATGTTTCAAGCCCAGGCCTTTTAAATTACCTTTCTTTCTTGGTTCTGCAATATTTCAGTTGAGCCTAAGAAGGTAGCATTTGTCTCTATACTAAAGGCCCTACTTATTTTTATTTATTTTTTGGTGAAATAAACCACTCTTCTATGAATCCAGCTACAACTTGTGTCTTACACCATTTTTAAGCCATTTCAGAACTTATGCAATTAAAAAATCCAGAGTCAACTTGAGACTATATGAGGGACAGACATTTAAGCGTTTGTGGACAAGAGCTTAGCCAAGCTTGTATTCAAGCTTAGCTCCTCCCCTATTTCCTATTTTTCATGAATGAAGTTCCGAATGACATGAAACATCACAATATTTGGAGAAATCTATGCCACTCTCTACTTTGGCCTCACATTAGCAAGTCCAAGCTAAAAATCCACACTATTTTTCTGTAGTTTCTGTAGAACACAGTCGTAATTTAAGATTTGATCTAATTGGCAAAACAATACAAAAAAAAAAAAAAAAACCCAAGTGAAAGCATCAAATAATTTACACAACTCCAAAATATCTAAAAAGCATGACATGAGAACACTTTCCTGTGTAATCAAGTCTTCTGCTCACTATGGCCCCATGGCTGCCCATACCTGCTTGGATTCTCTCCATCCCTCAAACTGCATTTTTTTGCTAAGGTGCCTGTGTGGTTTCAATGTGAAGCAATGGCAGTATGTCCCTGCAGATGCCCAGCAGCCTGAGAAATCGAGATATGCTGAGACCAAGGCACCCTGTGCTTTTGCTGAGGCCTGTTTGAATATTCCTAAACCCAGTGAAGAGGTGCAAAACAACTACTTGCCTGTGAACAAAGTTTCCATAAACTTCAGTGACATGTCAAGGAAAAACAAATCCATGCGGCTTTAAACTCTCCACTTTCTGCTCCAGTGTCCAATCTTTTATTGTTACTTTGTCCCTCAAATTCAGCTTTGTATATATATATTTTTCAAGTTTCAAACAGATTTTGGAGTTTTAGGAGGCCCAATGAATGACACCTTGCTTTCTCTACCCAAGATTGAACCAATTGGAGAGACAAAACAGTGAAAGATAGAGAGCAAAATATTACTTATATTACGGAGGAAGGGTTTTGGGTGACCTCTGTGAGTAGCAACAGTGGGCTTTCTGACTTTGAACATTAGAACTAGGCAGACCTGCGCACTGGGTCCCAGGCAGTCCTGGAAAGCCCTATGCCTCCCAAATTAAGCTGTTCCTTTAAAACTTACAGCAAAGAAGAACAGATGAGACGAGCGCTTATAGTATCTACAACAGCTGGACAGGGACACTGTGGAAAGAGCTAAGCTACACATGCTCAGTTCCTTATCCCAAACTCACCCATCAGCCATTCCTCATCCCTAGGGCTAGAAGGATCAGGAGGGCAAGAGCGCCAGAAGTGGTTGGCAGTGGAGCTCCATCCGCACAGACGGAACTAGCAAGAGTGAGAAAGTGCGCCCCCCTGCTTACAATTCAATAGGGAAAACACTAATAATGGTGCTAATGAGGCAAAGAATATATAAAATAGAGATTTTTCTATAGAAAATTAGGCAAAAGACATAGACAATTAACAGAAGAAATCCAAAGTATAAATAACTGAAAATTGTTCAACTTCACTTGTAATCAAATAATTGAAAATCAAAATAATTATGATACTGTTTTTCCACTGAAGTTGTGAAAAATGTTATAAAATTTCTAGAAATTATTTCAATCAAGATATTTAATGTGCTTCAATGCATTAAGTTCAGTTCTGGAAATACGGTAAAAGTAAATGATGATAATGTGGACAAATATTTAAGGACAAACATGTTTCTAGTAGTGTAATTTATACTAACAAAAATGTGATAATAACCTCAATATTTAACTGTGGAAAACTGGTGAATTAATCATAACGACGGACTATTATGTGGCTATCGACATTAATCTTTAATAAAATTTAACAACTTTGAGCAATGCCCGTGATTAAATATTAAATTAACGAATCAAGATATACAGATCTGTGTGTGTGTGTGTGTGTATTTAGTAATGTAAACTTATGAACATCTGTCTGTATGCTCAGCAAGACATAGTAAGAAATATATAAAACATAAATCCTACTTTAATTTTAATTTTTCTCTTTTATGCTTTTATATTACTATGTAATTATTAATTACATATAAATTAATTTTCTACAACAAGCATATGTTACCCTTTTACAATTAGGAAAACATGAACACTTAAAATGCCACGAATTTTAACACAGTTTAGCCCACAGTCATCAATTACACTCCATAGAGAAGAAACCATCATCAATTGCACTCCATAGAGCAGGAACCACAGGAAGTAGGAGGCCTTTGGGGAGCAGCAGTAAGAACCACAGAGCAGAACTGAAGTGAAGTAGAGGGTGATTCATTACCAAACCATGGCTTTTAGCCGTCAGCATTGTTATAGTCATAGTGAATATTCATCTAATTCTTACTGCATCCCACACAAAGTCTTCAGAACCTTGCATGAAATAACTCATTAAATCCTCACAACTCTATGAGAGTGGTACTATTTTATTAGTTTTAGTTAACAGTTGATAAAACTCTGAGGCAGAGTGAGAGTTTTAACTTGTCTGAGTTCTCATAGCCAGTAAGTGCAGAGAGCAGGCTCTTATTTAGGGCAATCATATCCTAGAGTCTGTGCTTTTAATTCCACTGCCTCCGTGCTGGCATTTGTTCCCCCATGGTATGGTCCAGGAAGGTATTTTTGGTACAGTGGGTACTCTTGTAGGTTCTTTCCATACAACAATCTTTATGACCTTATTCATTATGAGGTCCCCAGAAGTTTGATAAGAGTCAACTCCAGGATATTTGAATCTAAATTCCACATTCTTCCTACCTGACCATGCAGAATACCAGAAGAACAATTCTCTTTTTGTTATTATGAAAGTGAATTTTCTCATTAGTGGGATAGTTATACTAAGAGGCCAACTTTGCTTTGTGTCCTGTGTCTTGATACACAGACTCCTGCTTATGAAAGACTTAAAATTTTGATTCATCATGAACCGTTTGTGTTTTATTTTCAAAGAGGGTTAAGAAATAATAATGCAATGTAATTAGAAGACCAAATTGTATTATTTTAAATATTATTATTTAGTTGGATTGTGAATACTGCTTAGAGAGAATTGGACACAAGAAAATCAACTTCCAAAGTTGAAGGAACATATATTCCCACCTACCTCGTTACTTAAAAAATTAGTCATCAAATTTTGTAAGTAATTTGTATAGATTAAAATAACATGGTGAAAAATATTAACTCAGTATCCTGAGCTTTCATACGCCCCTTATGAAAGGTAGCCAGATATGCCATTCAAACACAGTCTGAAAATAAAGGAAACTCCTTTCTTTGTGTCATAGTAGAAGCCAGCTTTAGGAAGCCCTGAACACACTGTCAATACATAATGAGTTGAGAATAAATTGAAAAGCGAAATAAATGACAGCTCATTACTCTCACTGATGAAAACAAATTAATTATAGCAACTGGTTGGCAGAAATAATGCTGTACAAGGCAGGCAAATACAATCTATTTAAGTAGCTCATTGATTGCAAAAGAAATTTAGATCATATGAAATTTCATTAAGGAGCACTAGATGCTTAGAGTCTTTGTTACCACTGACAGCT
This sequence comes from Colobus angolensis palliatus, assembly GCF_000951035.1. Taxonomy (NCBI): domain Eukaryota; kingdom Metazoa; phylum Chordata; class Mammalia; order Primates; family Cercopithecidae; genus Colobus; species Colobus angolensis. Next base: position 1,514,425 of record NW_012117354.1, read on the forward strand.
TCATACTATGTTCTCCATAGTACTTTATATTTTCCCAAATATTTTGCCTTAGTAAAAATTATGGGTTTATAGTGCTTTAAATGCAATCTGTGGACCAACTTTTGTGCTACAAGTTCCCCCACTTCTTGCAACACTCAGATGCCTTAATGATGTCAATTCTCAGCCATTCAAAGAAAGAAAATAATTTTCATGATAGACTGGGTCATTTTCTCTTTTCTCAATTAGATAGGCAACCTGTTATTAAACAAATATGTTCACCAGAAAACTTTAATTTTGAAGATACTATCTTAGACAACTTGCAAATGGAAATTAGGGAGGATGCACCAGTGAAATGAATGGATGATTAAATATCAGACTTGATTAAACTCATTCCACCAGACCCCAACGTGGGGAGATGATGATATTGAGGAACAGCTGACCCCCACCCAGTGCTTCCCTGCACCCCACGCCCCATCAGAACATGGTTACAACTCTAGGGAAATTGACTTATGTTAGGTTTCTGCTTCTTAAAGGAATAGAGACTAAAAATAATAAAGTTTCAGAAAAAATAAAATTTATGTTTTTTTGTTATTTAAGTTTGCAGACCAGTGAGGAAGAGGAGAATAGACAGTTAACAGACTTTACACACACACACACACACATGGTATAATGCTACTGAATTTCAGGAGATATCTTTAAATTATGTGAGCGAGAAAGGCCTATCTGAAAAGGTGATATTTAAGATGAAACAGCCATGTGTTGCTAAATGACGGAGATATATTCTGAGAAATGTGTCCTTAGGTGATTTCATCATTTTGTGAACATTATGGAGTTTACTTAGACAATCCTAAACCTAGATGGTACAGTCTACTACGTGCCCAGGCTATATGGTATAGCTTATTGCTTCTAGGCTACAAACCTGTATGGTATGTTCCTGTACTGAATACTGTAGGCAACTGTAACACAGTGAGAAGTATTTCAAAATCTAAACATATCTAACATAGAAACGGTACAGTAGAGATACTGTATTATAATCTTATGCGACTACCAGACTACCATCATACATGTGGTCTGTTGCTGACTGAACCATCATTATGGTGCATGACTGGATGTCATAAAATTTTTGGAAAAAAAGAACACTCTTGGCAGAAGCTACAGTACATGGAAAGCTTTGAGGCAAGACAGACGTTGTGCTTAGAGAATCTGCAAGATGCTTGTGTGTGTGTGTGTGTCTGTGTGTGTGCACGTGTGTGTTTGTATTATAGTGAGAGAGGATGTGAGTAGAACAGGATGAGGGGAAACACATTTCCTTCCCAGAATACTCCACCCACCGGTAGCACTGCAGAGGTAAATTTAACTTAACCAGACCCCTAACCCAGCTTCAGTCATGTTCTTTCTCTTGGAAATTTAGAATTGGGACACAGATTCTGGGGCAGTCGGGGCGGTGGGGAGCTGTGCTGCACTGTCACATTGTGTGGGCCAGCGTGAGCTTCGGGGGGAGTTAGAGCTACATGGAAGTCAATGTCATAGAAAGTCAGAAACAGTAGTTTTCAAGAAAAGGGTTTTTTTTTTTTTTTTTTTTCAGAGAGAACAAAGGAGCACATGCTCAAAAAGAAGTAGGAGTGGGAGCCTGTGGACCCAGAGACTGACCATCAAAGAAAGTAGTTGCTTGACAGTTTTCCAGTTTCTGCGTTCCTGCTCTTCGTACTCCATGTGAGTCTATGGTGAACTGCTCCCTCCCCATTTTGGTCTGCTTAGCACTCATATATTTCTTCTGCTACTTATGAATTCTGGTGAGACTGTTAATTGTAGTGTCTCCCTGGCCTTTTGGTCCAGGCATAGGCATGTGACCCAGTGAGGGTTCCTCCTAGATTTGGTATGTGGGCACTGGGAGAAAAAGCTCTCTTCTTTTTGAAGCATGAGCTTAGGGATGTAGGTTTCTTTTTTTTTTTCTTTTTCTTTTTTTTTTTTTTGAGACAGAGTCTCGCTCTGTTGCCCGGGCTGGAGTGCAGTGGCCGGATCTCAGCTCACTGCAAGCTCTGCCTCCCGGGTTTACGCCATTCTCCTGCCTCAGCCTCCGGAGTAGCTGGGACTACAGGCACCCGCCACCTCGCCGGGCTAGTTTTTTTTTTGTATTTTTAGTAGAGACAGGGTTTCACCGTGTTAGCCAGGATGGTCTCGATCTCCTGACCTCGTGATCCGCCCATCTCGGCCTCCCAAAGTGCTGGGATTACAGGCTTGAGCCACCGTGCCCGGCCGGGATGTAGGTTTCTAAATGAGCTCCTTTCTGCCATGTGTTGAGAGGTTGCCAATAGTAAAAGGATGAGGCCAAAACACAACAGAAGCCTAGACAAGTAAAGCTGAGTGGTTTGAGAAAGAGACAGAGAACCCATACAACAGTTAGATATTCAACACACATTAGCAAAAATCTCACCCTTCTACCTGAACTATTTTGAGAGAGCCTCTGTTCTTTGCAAATAAATTGTCCTTAATGGAGTACTCTGCAATCATTGAATTCATTTTTTGTTTTCATTTTGCAGACAGGAAAGTTAAGGCCTAGGGTGGCTAAGTGACTTCCTCATGACATTTCAGCGTTGACTTGTGGCCTCCCAAACACAAACCTAGGACCCTGTGAATACCAAAATCTGGGGATACTCAAGTCCCTTATATAAAATGGTATAACATTTGCATATAGCCCATACACATAATCTCTAGATTACTTATAATACTTAATACAATGTAAGTGGTATATAAATACTAGTTATACTTTATTGATTTTTATTTGTAGTTTTAGCTGTTGTATTGTTTTTATTGTTTTTTTATTCCCAAATATTTCCCATCTGCCATTGGTTGAATACACGATGCAGAACTGGAGGATATGAAGGGCTGACTGTAGTTAGTAAATTCATAGATAAGGATCAATCTTATCAGAATCAAATAAATGTAAGTTAAAAATGTAATGTCTTAGCTACTAAATTTATTTTCCCTAAAATTAACAATATCTAATACTGGAAGCAGCATCTTCAAAATTGGTTGTTCATCTGGGAGACTGTGGTTAAATTTCTTTTTTAGGCTTGAAGGCTTCATAATGCCCACAATATATTTATTTTCTCTCTTCTTTGGGAAAAGAAAAATTTTGACTTTTCCTATTATTCTGAAGTAATTCCCACAAAGACTTCAATACACCTTCCTCGGAAAGACACATTTTGCATCATTGCAATAAGTATTCACACATTGTAAGGCTTGCAAACTTCCACTGAGAAGGCATTGCTCAAAATATTTGCCAGTTTGAGGTTAAATGACACCTCAAGTGACATTATGTCTTTGCTGTCACTCACATTTCCTAGAAGAATTTTTAAGGGATGGAAAGAAATCCTCCAGGTTGTAATAGAACCCCAGTTTTGAAGAGGTTATTATTTTGGACTTACAAAAAAATTTATAATCAGACAGCCTAAATCAATGTGGTAATATTTGCATGCTGTACTGTAATATTGTTTTGCATAAAGAATAAAGGGACAATGAAATAACACTTTGATTGTTTGTTCTAATACTTGAAATTTTAAAGTATTTGTTTCATTGTGTATTTTTCAAAATGCAGACATTAGGCCTGGCTTGAACAGTGATCCTGTTTTGGCAGGCACTCAATAATATTGTACGTGGCACCATTCTTTGGAAAATTTTTTTGTGTATCAATAACTTAAAAATATTATGGTCCAGGCGTGGTGGCTCATGCCTGTAATCCCAGCACTTTGGGAGGCCAAGGCAGGCAGATCACCTGAGGTCAGAAGTTTGAGACCAGCCTGGCCAGCATGCTGAAATCCCATCTCTACTAAAAATACAAAAAATTAACCGGGAGAGGTGGCATGGGCCTATAGTCCCAGCTACTTGGGAGGCTAAGGAATGAGAATCACTTGAACCTGGGAGGTGGAGGGTGCAGTGAGCCGAGATCACCCCACTGCACTCCAGCCTGGGAGACAGAGGACAGAGTAAGACTCCATCTCAAAATACACATATATATATATATTTATATATATATATACACATACGCACACACACATATATACACACACACACATACATACACACACGCATATATACACACACACACATATATACACACACATATATACATATATATATATATATTATGGCCAGCAGTCTATCAAAAAATTAGTATAAATTTTAGAAAAACGTAAATGAATGAACCTGTCCATTGCAGTAGTTTTTATAGTGATGAGCGGTGTGTACTGAGATTCATGCACTATGCTGAGGACCCACAAGTGCTACTGCTTACTATAAATAAAGTAGGCACCATGATGGCACTACACACACACACACACACACACACACGCAGAGAGAGAGAGAGAGAGAGAGAGAGATAGAGACAGAGAGAGAGACAGAGAGAGAATTTATTTTAAGAAATCAACTGACATGATTGTAAGGCTAGCAAGTCCAAAATCTGTAGGCTAGACTGGCAGGCTGGAGACCCAGAAAAGAGTTGCAGTTCTTTTTAATTCTGACAGTCTGCTGGCAGAATTTCCTGTGTGCATGTTTGTGTCCTAATACCCTCTTCTAATGAGGACATGGGTCATACTGGATTAGGGCTCACTAATTTTGGTGGGCCTTATGGACAGATATGGAGAAAAAGTGATTTGCCATATCAATAGCTACATACCAGGTACTAGGGGATGAGTCAATTTGTTCAAGTAATGAAACCACATCTGGTACAAAACTGCAATTGAAGTCAACACTTTGTTAATCTTACAATAATCCACTGTCATCCTCCAAGATCCTGCACAGGCCAAATACACAAATTGAATTGGGGATGCAGAGGGAATCACCACCTCTGCATCCTGAAAGTCCTTGATGGTAGCACTAATTTCTGAAATCCCTCCAAGAAGGCAGTATTGTTTTGGGCTAAGTATTTTTCTGGGTAGAGGCAGTTCTATTGGCTTTCACTTGGCCCTTTCCGCTATAATAGTTCTCACTCTACAGGTCAGGGAACAAATGTGAAGATTCTGTCAGCTGCTGAGTATATCTATTCCAATTATGCATTCCAGAACTGAGGAAATAACCACAGGGTGAATTCAGGGACCCAATAGGCCCACTGCGAGATTAACCTGAGTGAAAACTCCATTGATCACCTACCTGACCTCCATAAGTCCCTCCTGTGATTGGCGAGCCACAATGATATTTTGGGTCTCCTGGAATTAGTGTCAGTTCAGAGCCAGTATCAAGTAATTCTCCAAAGCTCTGATTATTTCCTTTTCCTCAATTTACAGTTACCCTGGTTAAAGGCCAGTGGTTCCTTTGGGGAAGTCTGAGAGATAGATTAATAGTATAAATTTTTGGTAGTGACCTGAGTCCTTCTTCAAGTGGACCCAGACTCCCCTTTATTTCTAAGGGGCCCTGGGTTTGTAAACTGGCTCAACTCTAGGAATTGATTGAGGAGCTGTGAATCTGTTTTTGTAATTCAGGTTAGACTTTTGTTCACTTCAAGTAATAATTTACTAGAGTGTCTGTCTATTTCATGTCTAGGAAGTCTGTGATAAACCTGCCAAGGTCATAGGTCTGCATGTATAGACTCTTCTGATTGCTGCTTTGACTCTGTTGTCCGTTACCTGGACAGGTAACCATGTCCATCTTGCTTTAGTGATAGAGTGCTGCCACTTGGTGCCTGTGACCCCGGGATCTAATTACTCCCATTGCACTTAGGTTTCCCAATCCAGTGGCTACAGTCCCCATTGTAAAGTCTAGCCTACAGAGAAAAGTGATCACAGGGCTCTTCAAGGATGTTGGACTCCTCTCACAAATTTATTTCTCACAGTTGTGGTGAAAAGTATGTCTTCTGGATTCTCCTAGTGTGGGGGCGTAGGTCTTTAATGACAAATTCACTCTAATATTCCAATCTCTCTAAGCTTTTAATCCCTTCCTCTACATTACATGTCTGGCATTTCCAAATCACTCATCTTTTAGTCCATATTTTATGCAACCAACTGACCAAACTGTTAGAGCCCTTTTTGACTTTCTGTGCTGCAATATTATATGTAGAACGTCTGTATAGTGTGCTCATTCAGCCTAATCCAACTTTATCTTCCTTCAACCATAATTCCACACTCTTAATATCCAGACCCACACACATTCCTCTGATTTGTGTCTGTAAAAATCATAAAAATCAAATAGTTATTTTGAAGTCTAGTATGCGTTCTTCTGGGTCATACTTTGTATCTCATCTTTAGAGAACTGCTGGCATTTGAGTCTAGTTGTAGGTCCAGAAGCAAAGAAAAGTGATGTGGATGGGTCTTGAGGGGAATTAGCACTGTCTTACATGGCAACTGCCTCAGGGGAAGTCCTACTGTTTTCTCAGGAAATGTACAGTTAATCCAATCCCCTCACACAGGGGATACTACTAAGGGTAGGGAGACTACTTTCTCTGGCAAAGAAGACTCATCAGAATTTAGGAGTTCAATGTCCCAGGCTTTATTGGGTTCCTCATACATGTCTCCATCCCTACTTATAGAATCCCATACTTCTCCCAGTCAATGTTTTCACTTTAACAGTAGACACCCTGTGAGGTTGGGAGTTCAACTTACATTGTAATTTAGGCAGTCACTGGATGAGATTTTGCATTTGACTTTCAGCAATCTCAACCCTGCAGCTACAGAAGATAAGGCTTTCCTTCAGAGCACCCATAGAAGCCTTTAAGTCATTCACACAGCACTTGAACTGGGAAATTGAATCCCTGAGCTCATCCCATCCTTTCACCACTTTGTCTAGTGACCTTAGGAGCAACCAAACAAGGTCATTATATTTATTTATTTTCTAAAAATGTTCAAAAGTACATACCCAGTTCCTTGTCTCTTATAAGTGGTTTGTTGGGTATCCAATGCCTATATTTTTCATATCTCTATTATAATTCATGCCATGGACTATCAGTGCACTCTTTACTATTGGAAATAGAGTCATTAGTGTCTTTAAATCTAATCACATTAGAGAGCCAAACCCAAAACCAATTTAGGCAGCTCATTCTTAAAATTCTCTTTCTCTGGAATCATTCTCAGTACTAAAATCTACTAGGGATTCTCCAGAGAAGCAGAGCCAATAGGATCTATCTATCTATCTATCTATCTATATAGATATATACATCTATCAAGAGAAGTATTTATTATAAGTTATTGGCTCATGTAATTATGGAGGTTGAGAAGTCCCATGATCTGCTGTCTGCAAGCTGGAGATTCAGAAAAGCAGTGGTGTATGAAGGCCTGAGAGCCAGAGGACCAATGATGTAGATTCCAGTCTGTGTCTAAAGGTTTGAGAACCAGGAACATGGATGGCAGGGGAAGATTGACGTCCTAGCTTGAGCAGCCAGACTGAGAATACATTCAAACTTCCTCTGTTGTTTTTTGTCCTGTTCAGGCCCTCAGTGGATTGGTTAATGACCATCTACATTGAGGAAAGCCACATGTTTTACTCAGTTCACCAATTCAAATAGTAATTATTTCTGGGAATGCCTTCTCAAACACCCAGAAATAATGTTTAACCAGACATCTGGGCATCCTGTGGGCCAGTCGAGTTGACACATAAAATTAACATCATACTGGATGAATAGAAATGCAAGTTTGCCTACTTTTTCTGCTCAAATTAGGAATATGTTATGCAGTCAATTTTAGCACAGTCGAGGAGTCACAATGCTATGGCAACAGCTTAACCAGGGTCCAACTCTTGGTTTTAACTGCATGACTTAGGGCAATTTCTGAATCTACCAGCTTACTTTCTATGACATACTATTATTGACTTCGTATTTGAAGCTTGAATTAGTTGATGTAGGTAGGACATTTAACACAGTTCCAGGCACATAGCTAGAGTTCAAGCAAATACTGGCTTCATTATTAAGAGGAGGCTCCCCTGGGAACTTTCTCCTGAAGACTTGGTGTAGTAGCCAGAATTACATCTTCCCATCTCCTGAAAAAAAATCCACATCCTAATCTCCAGAGCCTGTGGTTATGTCAATTTACATGACAAATGAGAATTTGCATTTTTAATTAAGAACAAATATCTTAAGATGAGAAGAGTAGAGTATCCTGTGTTATTCATGTGGGCCCAATTTAAATATGAGCCTTTAAAATGAAGAAACATTCCTGGCTGGGTCAGAGGGAAATGTGACTATGTAAGAAAAATGAGAAAGGTATTTGACATTCCTGGTTTTGAAGATGGAGAAAGATGGTGACAAGCCAAGGAATGTGGACAGGCTCTAGAAGCTGGAAAAGGGAAAGGGACCTTTTCTTTTAGACCCTCCAAAAAGGAATGCAGTCACTGACAAATCTTTAGCCAAGTGAGACTCATGTTAGACTTCTGACCTAGCTTAGTAGAGAGGTTGTGGAGTGGGGAGTCTAAACAGTACCATACCGAGCTGAAGGACCTTAGGAGGGCTCCTGACAACTAGCTATTTTGAGTGAAGTGGCTAAATTGACATCTGATGGTATTTTCAGTTTCTGTTCATGAAGTAGGAAGATTCCCAGACTGAGCTCAAGCAGTTTCCAAGACTAAGTTTGAAACACATGTATGCATATCTAAAAACTGGTGGGGTGGGTTTAACGTGGAGGAGATTCGATGTGTGAGAAGAAAGGCAATCAGTGACGTCAGTCCAGTAAGAAGGCTTGGAATTCAGAGGGGTGGCAGGACTGTGAGCACAGTAGAGCCTACTTCCCAGAATTATCTGAATTCTATGGCCAGCAGGGGGCTAAATGTAAAACCAAGGAAGTATTTGTTTTTAGCATCAGCAGATAATAAACTAGACGGGGCAGACAGACTTCTCTTCCAGGGTTTCCCAGGTGCCTTTGGAGCTGTCAGGCCCTCCAGGGTTTGGGCAGTGGCAGTGCCTGCTGAGCAACTTCCAGTACAGTGGAACCAGCAGAGCCTCATGGACAAGATGGTGTTCAGGTGAGGAAGGCAGAGCAGCAGAGGTGAGAAAAACGTGGGTGACATACATTAGGTGAAAGGACGTGGCTCTGCCCATAGCTAAGACCTTCTACAAAATCTTTTGAAAATAACTAAGGGCTGGGCACAGTGGCTCACACCTGTAATCCCAGCACATTGGAAGGCCAAGGCAGAAGGCTCACTTGAGACCAGGAGTTTGAGACCACCTGGGAGACAAAGTGAGACTTAATCTCTACACAAAATTAGCTGGTCATGATGGTGTGTGTCTGTAGTCCTAGCTGCTCAAGAGGTTGAGGTAGGAGAATCATGTGCAGGAGTTCGAGGCTGTGGTGAGTTATAATCTATGATTGTGCCAGTGCACTCCATCTTGGACTGAGAGAGACCCTGTCTCAATAAACAAACAAATAAACAAATGGGGAACTTTGGAGAGTAAGAAGGATCATTGAAGAGAGAAGAGAAGTTCTGCAGCTTAAAAACAGTTCACATAGGTACCATCTTTAGATGTAATGTTGATTTAAAAATTGATTAGATCTTCTTCCAGGACATCATGTTGAGTGACTGCAACTAGAGAACAGTGGGCTGTCCAGAATGGTACTGTTGGGGCAGGTTAATGACAAAGGAAGTCAGTTATACCCGAAGAGTAGCTTGAACACCCACCCCAGGGTTTAATTGACAAGTTTCATGAACAGCCTAGCAGTGCTCTATTGCTTCATTAAGCAGGCCAGTGAAACTCTCATATTATCAAAATATTATCAGGATTTCCTTAACAGGTACTGAAGAAGTAATTTTTTTAGGAAATAAAATTCTAATGGGTGAATAAAAAATCAATGAAAGAAATACACATCACCCCTGGACAAATGCCTATTTATCCTTTAGAATCAATGTAATGCAGCTTCTTACAGGTAGTAACTTTTCACTGCGTTATGATGACCAAATGAGTAATTACAAGAAACCAGGCATCTTCGACAGTACCACTGGTACACTAATGGATTGCCACATAGGTTGTTTACAGACAAATAATTGCAGAGAGAGAATAGATTAAGAAAGAACATTCTAAGAAGACCAGATTTAATCTTGGTTGACAGAGACATTCTTACCTATGATTGGCTAATTAGAGCACATTCAAAATATTAATGTAGCGTATACACCTAGGGCATAAAAATTTTCCAGAAAACTTTCCAGACACACACCAACATATTTTTAAATTAATTTTTAATTTTTGTGGTTATATAGTAGATGTATATATTTGTGGGTTACATGAGATATTTCGATATAGGCATATAACGCATAGTAATCACATCAGGGCAAATGTAGTATCTATCACCTTAAGCATTTATCCTTTCATGTTACAGTCTAATTACACTCTTTTACCTATTTAAAAATGTACAATTAAATTATTTTTGACTATAGTAATCCTGTTATGCTGGCAAATACTAGGTCTTATTCATTCTTTCTATTATTCAACCCATTACCCTTCTCCACTTCCCTGCCACCAACCCACTACCCTTTGCAGGATGGTAACCATCCTTAACACTCTCTATCTTCATGGATTCAATTGTTTTAATTTTTAGCTCCCATAAATAAATGAGAAAATGTGAATTTTTGTCTTTCTGTGCCTGGCTTATTTCACTTAACATAATGACTTCCAGTTCCATCTATGTTGTTGAAAATGACAGGTTCTCATTCTTTTTATGGCTGAATCCTCCTTTGTGTATATGTGCCATATTTTCTTTATTCCTTCATCTGTTGATGGGTGCTTAGATTGCTTCCAAATAATGGCTATTGTGAATAGTACTGCAATAAACTCAATAAAGAGTGCAGATATCTCTTATTTCCTTTCCTTTGGGTACATACCTAGGAGTGGGATTGCTGGATCATATGACAGCTCCATTGTTAGTTTTTTGAGGAACCTCCAAACTATTCTCCATAGTGATTGTAATACTTTACATTCCCATCAACAATGTACATCCTCACCAGCATTTGTTATTGCCTGTCTTTTGGAGAAAACCCATCTTAAATGGGGTGGGATTATACCTTATTGTAGATTTGATTTGCATTTCTCTGATGAGCAATGATGTGGAGCACCTTTTCATATACCCATTTTCCATTTGTGTGTCTTCTTTTGAGAAATGTCTATTCAGATCTCTTGCCCATTTTAAAAATTTTCCTATAGAGTTGTTTGAGCTCCTTATATAATCTGGTTTTTATCCCTTGTCAGATAGGTAATTCACAAATATTTTCTCCCATTGTGTGGGTTGGTTCTTCACTTTGTTTCCTTTGTTGTGCAGAAGCTTTCTAACTTGATGTGATTGCATTTGTCCCTTTTTGCTTTGGTTGCCTGTACTTGTAGGGTATTACTCAAGAAATCTTTGCCCACTTAAATGTCCTGGAGAGTTTCCCCAGTGTTTTCTTGTAGTAGTTTCATAGTATGAGGTCTTAGATTTAAGTATTTAATACATTTTGGTTTGATTTTTGTATATGGTGAGAGATAAAGTTCTAGTTTTATTCTTCTGCATATGGGTATCCATTTTTTCCCAGTACTATTTACTGAGACATATTCCCCAATGTATGTTCTTAGCACCTTTGTCAAAAATGAGTTCACTAGATGTATGGGTTTATATCAGGGTTCCATTGGTCTATGTGTCTGTTTTAATGCTAGTACCATGCCATTTTGGTAACTGTAGCTCTCTAATATAATTTAAAGTCAGGTAATATGATTCCTCCAGTTTTGCTCTTTTTCTTTAGGATAACTTTGGCTATTCTAGGTCTTTTGTCATTCCATATAAATTTTAGAATTGTTTTTTCTATTTCTGTGAAGAATGCCATTTATAGTTTGATAGGGATTGCTTTGAATCTATAGATTGTTTTGAGTAGTATGGACATTTTAATAATATTGATTCTTCTAATCCATGAACATAAAATATCTTTCCATTTTTTGTGTGTGTCTTCTTCAATTTCTTTCATTAGTGGTCTATAATTTTCATTGTAGTGATCCTTCATTTGTTTGGTTAGTTCTTCAGTATTTTATTTTATTTGTAGTTTTATAAATGACATTACTTTTTTGATTTCTTTTTCAGATTGTTTGCTGTCAGCATATAGAAATGCTACTGATTTTTGTATGTTGATTTTGTATCCTGCAATTTTACTGAATTTGTTGATCAGTTCTAACAGTTTTTTGGTGGAGTCTTTAGTTTTTGTTCAAATATAAAATCATATTATCTGCAAACAAGGATAATTTGACTTCTTCCTTTCCAATTTGGATGCCCTTTATTTCCTTCTCTTGTCTGACTGTTTTAGCTAAGACTTCCAGTATTATGTTGAATAACTATGATGAAAGTGGGCAACTTTGTCCTCTTCCAGATCTAAGAAGAAAGGTTTTCAGTTTTCTCCCACTCAGTATGATATTAGCTGTCGGTCTGTTATATATGGCTTTTATTATGTTGAGGTATGTTACTTCCTTTTTTAGAAAATTTTTTATTTCCATAGGTTATTGGGGAACAGGTGGTATTTGGTTACATGAATAAGTTCTTTAGTAGTGATTTGTGAAATTTTGGTGCACCTGTCACCCAAGCAGTATACACTGTACCCTATTTGTAGTCTTTTATCCCTCACCCCCTTCTCACCCTTTCCCCCTGAATCCCAAAAGTCCATTGTGTCATTCTTTTTCCTTTGCATCCTCATAGCTTAGCTCTCACTTATGAATGAGAACATATGGTGTTTGGTTTTCTATTCCTGAGTTACTTCAATTAGAATAATAGTTTCCAATCTCATCCAGGTCACTGTGAATGCCATTAATTCATTCCTTTTTATGGCTGAGTAGTAATCCATCATATTTATACCACATTTTACCCACTCATTGATTGATAGGCATTTGGTTGGTTCTACATTTTTGCAATTGTGAATTGTGCTGCGATAAACATGCATGTGCAAGTATCTTTTTTGTATAATGACTTATTTTCCTCTGGGTAGATATCCAGTAGTGGGATTGCTGGATCAAATAGCAGTTCTACTTTTAGTTCTTTTAGTTCTGATTGGTTTTCCTTTATAGGTTACCTGGTGCTTTGGTCTCACAGTTCTTAAAATTATTTCCTCTGTCTTAACTTTAGATAATCTGATGACAATGTGGCTAGGCAATAATCTTTTTGTGATGAATTTCCCAGACGTTCTTTGTGCTTCTTGTATTTGAATGTCTAGGTCTCTACCAAGGCCAGATAAATTTTCCTCGATTATTCCCAAAATGTTTTTCAAACTTTTAGATTTCTCTTCTTCCTCAAGAACACTATTATTCTTAGGTTTGTTCGTTTAACATAATCCCAGACTTCTTGGAGGCTTAGTTCATATTTTCTTATTCTTTGTCTTTGTTGGATTGGGTTAATTCAAAGACCTTGTCTTTGAGATCTGGATTTCTTTCTTCTGCTTGTTCAATTCTATTGCTGACACTTTCCAGAATATTTTGCATTTTATAAGGGTGTCAATTGTTTCTTGAAGTTTTGATTGTTTTTTATTCGTGCTATCTATTTCCTTGAATATTTCTCCTTTCACTTCTTGTATCTTTTTTTTTTTTTTTCCTTACATTGGGCTTCATCTTTCTCTGGTGCCTCCCTGATTAGCTTAATAACAAATCTCCTGATTTCTTTTTCAGGTAAATCAGGGATTTCTTCTTGATTTGGGGTCATTGCTGGTGAGCTAGTATGATTTTTGGGGGGGTATTAACCTTGTTTTGTCATATTACCAGAGTTGGTTTCTGGTTCTTTCTCATTTGGGCAGGCTCTGTCAGAGGGAAGGTCTGGTGCTAAAGGCTGTTGTTCAGATTCTTTGATCCACAGGGTATTCCCTTGACGTAGTACTCTCCTCCCTTTTCCTATGGTTGTGGCTTCCTGAGATCTGAGCTGGAGCTGTAGTGATTATTATCTGTCTTCTGGACTAGTCACACAGCAAGTATAATAGCCTCTGGGCTGGCACTGGGGGTTGTCTGCACAGAGTCCTGTGATGTGAACTATCTGTGGGTCTCTCAGCCGTGGATACCATCGCCTGTTCTGGGGAAGGTGGCAGCGGGGCGAAATGAACTCTGTGAGGGTTCCTAGCTTTGGCAATTTAGTGTACTATTTTTGTGCTAGTTGGCCTCCTGACAGGAGGTGGCACTTTCCAGAGAGCATCAGCTGTGGTTGTATGGGGAGGAACAGATGGTGGGTGGGGCCCTAGAACTCCCAAGAGTATATGCCCTTTGTCTTCAGTACCAGGGTGGGTAGGAAAGGACCACTGGGTGGGGGCAGGGCTAGGCGTGTCTGAGCTCAGACTCTCCTTGGGTGGGTCTTGTTGCAGATGCTGTGGGGAAGGGGGTGAGCTTCCCAGGTTAATGGAGTTATGTTCCTAGGAGGATTATGACTGTCTCTACTGTGTCATGCAGGTTGTCAGGGAAGTGAGGGAAAGCCAGGAGTCACAGGCCTCACCCAGCTTCCACACAAGCCAAAGGGCTGGTCTCACTCCCACCGTGCCCCCTGACCCAACAGCACTGAGTCTGTTTCCAGGCAGTGAGTAAGCAGGGCTGAGAGCTTTCCTCAGGCTGCCTGCCTCCCCACTGTGAAAGCAAATATGGCTTTCCTTCTTGCCTCACCTGTGGAGACTGCACACCGGATTTACATCCCTCTCTGAGTTCTGGCCAGGAGTCTTCTCAATCAGCTCAAATTGTTACAAAGTTCAGCTGGAGGTTTTCTCCCTGTGGTCTTTTCCCAGCACCTCTGGTTGCCCTCCTAAAAGACTACTATGAGGCCAGGCAAAAACGACTTGCTAGGAGACTCAGTGAGCTCCCAGGGCTTTTCCTGCTGCTTCCTCTACCCTGTATTTCACTCAGCTCTCTAAATTGACTCAACTCCAGGTAAGGTTAAAATCTCCTGTAATGTAGGCCTTCAGTTTCCCCAGTGGGGGTGTGTGTTCCGGGGTGGACGATCTCCCTTTCCCACTTCCACAGTTTGGACACTCACAGTATTTGTGTTGTTTCCTGGGTCCTGCACGAGAAATCTGCTTCCTTCAGGTGGATCTGTGGGTCCTCTCAGGTTTTCTGATTTATTCCTGCAGTTGTTCTGGAGCAGAAGTTCATGACGAGCCTCCACATCCTGCTCTGTCCATCCGAGTTGGAGCTACAACGTAGTCCTGCCTCCTCTCTGCCATGATCCTCTAGTTGAAAAAGTCAGGGTATGTTCCTTCTATCCCCAGTTTTTTGATGCTTTTTATTATGAAGGGGTGTTGAACACTATCAAATGCTTTTTCAGCATCAATTGAAATAATCGTATTGTTTTCATCCTTCATTCTGTTGATATGATGTACTATATTGATCAACTTGTGCGTGTTGAACCATTCTTGCATCCCTGGGATAAATCCCACTTGGTCAGGATGAATGATCTTTTTAATCTGTTGTTCAATTCAGTTTGCCATTATTTTGTTGAGGATTTTTGCATCGATATTCATTGGTGATATTGGCCTATAGTGTTCTTTCTTTTCTTTTCTTTTTTTTTTTTTGTTTCATCTTTGTCTGGTTTTCATATTAGGGTAATAATGGCCTCATAAAATGAAATTGGAAGTATTCCCTCCTCCTCTATTTTTTAGAATAGTTTGAGTAGGATTGGTATTCTTTAAATATTTGGTAGAGTTTAGCAGTGAAGCCATTGGGTCCCTGGATTTTGTTTGTTGTAAGAATTTTTATTATGGCTTTGATTTCATTCTTTGTTATTGGCCTGTTCAGGCTTTGGATTTCTTCATGGTTCAATCTTGGTAGCTTGTATGTGTCTAGGAATTTATCCATTTCCTCTAGATTTTTCCAATTTATTGGCATATAGTTGTTCCTAGTAACCACTAATGATCCTTTGAATATTTGTGGTATTGTTTGTAATGTCTCCCTTTTTATTTCTGATTTTATTTATTTGGGTCTTCTCTCTTTCTTTCTTAGTCTGGCTAAAGGTGTGTCAGTTTTGGTTATCTTTTCCAAAAACTAACTTTTTGTTTCATTTGTATTATTTTTTCATTTATATTTCATTTATTTCTGCTCTGATCTTCATTATTTCTCTTCTTCTACTAATTTGAGGTTTGGTTTGCTTTTCTTTTTCTAGTTTTGTAAGATGTGTAATTCGGTTGTATTGAAAGTTTTTCTACTGTTTTGATATGGGTGCTTATAGCTATAAACTTTCCTCTTTCACTGTATCCCATAGGTTTGGCATGTTATATTTTAGTTATAATTTGTTTTAATAAATTTCTCATTTTCTTTCTTAGTTTCTTCATTAACTCACTGATCATTTAGGAGCATATTATTTAATTTTCATGTGTTTGTAGGGTTTCCAAAATGTCTCTTGTTATTGATTTCTAGTTTAGTTCCATTGTGGTCAGAGAAGATACTATTTCAATATTTTGGAATGTTTTAATACTTGTTTGGTGACCTAACATATGGTCTCTCCTTGACAATGATCCATGTGCTGAGAAGAATGTACATTCTGTAGCCAGTGGATGAAATATTCTGTAAATATC
Organism: Colobus angolensis palliatus; assembly: GCF_000951035.1. Classification (NCBI taxonomy): domain Eukaryota; kingdom Metazoa; phylum Chordata; class Mammalia; order Primates; family Cercopithecidae; genus Colobus; species Colobus angolensis. Next base: position 1,530,856 of record NW_012117354.1, read on the forward strand.
TATTAGGTCAATTTGGTCTATTTGGTTTCCATTGATATAGAATATCTTTTTCTATCCCTTTATTTTCATTCTATCTGCATCTTTATAGGTGAAGTGTGTTTTTTTGTAGGCAACAGATGTTGAGTCTGTTTTTTTTGTTTTTTGTCTTTTTAAAATAATCTATTCAGCCACTCTATGTCTTTTGATTGGTGAGTTTAGTCCATTTTCATCCAATGTTATATTATTAAGGACTTACTTCTGCCATTTTATTGTTTGTTTTCTGGCTGTTTTGTGGTCTTCTTTTCCTTCTTTACTTCCTTCTTGTCTTTCTTTTAGTGACGGTGATTTTCTCCGGAGGTATAATTTCGTTTCTTGCTTTTTATATACCCTGTGTATGTTTTCTGATGAGATTACCATGAGGCTTGCAAATACTCTTATAACTCTTATAACAAAGCTGTTAAGGATGTAATACTACTTGCATGAACAAACTAGCAAAAAGAAAATGAATAAAAACTACACTTTAACTTTGTCCCCTGCTTTTTAACTTTTTGTTGATTCTATTTATACATTATTATATTGTTCATGTCTTGAAAAGTTGTTGTAGTTATTATTTTTGACTGGTTCTTCTTGTGCTCTTTCCATTTAGAAAAAGAGTAGTTTATACATCACAATTATAGTGTTACAATATTCTGTGTTTTTCTATGTAGTTACTATTACCAGTTAGTTTTATACCTTCTTATTGCTCACTAACATCCTTTCATTTCCGATTGAAGTACTCCCTTTAGCACTTCTTGTAGGACAAGTCTGGTGTTGGTAAAATCCTTCAGCTTTCGTTTATCTGGGAAAGTCTTGATTTATCCTTCGTATTTGAAGGATATTTTTACCAGATTCACTATCCTAGGATAAAAGTAATTTAAATATGTCATGCTACTCTCTTCTGGTCTGTAAGGTTTCCACTGAAAAGTCTGCTGCCAGACATATTGGAGCTCCATTTTATGTTATTTATTTCTTTCCTCTTGCTGCTTTTAGAATCCTTTCTTTTTTCTTGACCTTTGGGAGTTTGATTATTAAATGCCTTGAGGTAATCTTCTTTGGGTTAAATCTACTTGGTGTTTATATTAGTCCATTCTCACACTGCTACAAAGAAATACCTGAAACTGGGTAATTTATAAAGAAAAGAGGTTTAATTGGCTCATGGTTCTGCATACTGTACAGAAAGCATAGTAGCTTCTCCTTCTGGGGAGGCCTCAGGGGGCTTTTACTCATGGCAGAAGGCAAAGTGGGAGCAAGCATCTTACATGGCAGAAAGAAGACCAACAGAGAGTGAGAGAGGCGCCACACACTTAAACAACCAGATCTCATGAGAACTCACTCACTATACAGTAGCAGGGGGATGGTGCTAAACCATTCATGAGAACTCTGCCCCTGTGATCCAGTCACCTCCCACTAGGCCCCATCTCCAACACTGGGGATTACAATTTTATATAAGATTTGGTGGAGACACAGATCAAAACCCTATCAGTGTTTTATAACCTTCTTATCCTTATATAACAGATCAAAACCATATCATTGTTTTATAACCTTCTTAACCTTATATGAGAGATCAAAACCATATCAGTGTTTTATAACCTTCTTATCCTTACGTATTTATATCTTTCTCTAGGTTTGGGAAGTTCTCTGTTATTATCCTTTTGAACAAACTTTCTACCCGTATCTATTTCTCTACCTCCTCTTCAAGACCAGTAACTCTTAAATTTGCCTTTTTGTGGCTATTTTCTAGATCTTGTAGGTGTGCTTCATGGCTTTTTATTCTTTGTATTTTTTTGTTTTCTGACCATGTATATTCAAATAGCTGTCTTCAGGGTCACTAATTCCGCCGGATCAATTCTGCTATTAAGAGAACTCTGATGTATTCTTCAGTCTGTCAGTTGCATGTGCCAACTCTAGAATTTCTACTTGATTCTTTTAAATTATTTCAATCTCTTTGTTAAATTTATCTGATATAATTCTGAATTTCTTCTATGTGTTATCTTGAATTTCTTTGAGTTTCCTCAAAACAGCTATTTTGAATTATTGGTCTGATCTCTGTTTCTCCAGGATTGGTTCCCAGTGCCTTATTAAGTTTGTTTGCTAAGGTTGTGTTTTTCCTGGGTGGTCTTGATGTTTGTTGATGTTCACCAGTGTCTGGGCATTAAAAAGTTAGGTGTTTATTATAGTCTTCACTGTCTCAGCTTGTTTGTACCTGTTCTTGGGAAGGCTTTCCAGGTATTCAAAAGGACTTGGGTATTGTGATCTAAACTGTGTCTGCACTGGGGACACCACAAGTGCAGTAATGCTGTGCTTCTTGAAGACTCATAGACTTATTGCCTTGATGGTCTTGGATAGGATCCAGAAGAGTTCTCTGGATTACCAGGAAGAGACTCTTCTTTTTTTCCCTTACTTTCTCCAAAACAGTCTGTCTCTCTTTCTATGCTGAGCTGCCTGGGGCTGGGGATAGGGTGACACAAGCACCCCTGTGGTCACCTCTACTGAGACTGTGCTGGGTCATACCTGAAGGCAGCTCAGTACTGGGTCTCACTCAGTGCCCACGGCGGCCACTACCTGGTGACTGCCTATATTTGCTCAATGCCCTCAATGCCCTAGTTGTTTACAATCAGCAACTGGCAATACCAGCCAGACTTATGTCTTTCCCTTCAGGGTACTGACATCCCCCAGGCCCCAGACAGGTCCAGAGATGCTGCCTGGGAGCTAGGGACTGTGATCAGAAGCCTTATAAGTCTACCTGGTGTTCTAGTCTACTAGCAATACTTTTGTCTTTTTATTATTTGTTTTTTGGCTGTTTTGTGGTCTTCTTTTCCTTCTTTACTTCCTTCTTGTCTTTCTTTTAGTGAAGTTGATTTTCTCTGGAGGTATGATTGAGTTGGTTGAGCTGGTTCTCAAACCACAAGACCCAGTACTTTTCATTCTTCCCTCTCCTTTCCACAGGCAGAGCAGCCTCTCCTGCCCCCAGTCCATGGCAAGTATTGCCTGTCTACCACCAATGTTCCCTTAAGGCCTAAGCATTCTTCAACTATCTTGTGGTAAATGTTACTACCAGACCTGGGAGTCACTCTTTAGGGAAGTGGGCTCATCTTTGTGGAACTAGCACATTTCTGGTAGCTCCAGAAATGCCATTCAAGAACCAAGACCTGGAATCGGGGACCCCAAGAGCCTACTTGTTGCTCTACCCCACTGTGGCCAAGCTGGTACCTAAGGTGAATTCAAAGTCCCCTTTACTTTTCTCTGTACTGTTCTCAAGCAGAAGGAGTCTCTCACCATAGCCATCATGGCTGGGAATGTGCTGGGTCTCACCTGATGCCAGCATGTCTCAGAGTCTCACCCAAGGCCCATAATGTACTGCCTGAGTATCGTTGCTTATTATTCAGGGCCCTAGGGCTCTTTAGTCAGCAGGTAATAGATCCTGTGTTGGGTCCTTTTCTTCAGGGTAGCTGGTTCTCTTCTGGCCCAGGGTATATGTAGAAATGTAATCTGGGAGGTAGGCCTGGAATGGGAGCTTCACGACTCTGATCCGAACCCTATTCTTCTGTGGCTAAGCTGGTATCCAAGTTGCAAGACAAAAGTTCTCTTTACTCTTCCCTCTCCTCTCCTCACACAGAAGGAAGGGCCCTGTTTTGGAGTTGTGAGTTTTACTGCCTGGGTTATGGGAGAGATGGTGCAAACATTCTCTTAGCTGCCCTGGCTAGTGTCTCAGTATGTTATGTGCCCCTAAGTCCACTGGCTCCTAGCTCAGCTTAGCACTAGGACTTGAAATCCTTGTGGCCCAGACTGCCTTCTAAGTTTACTTATTGCCCCAGAGCACTTCAGCCCATGGTGGTAAGTCTCGCTGGAAGGTAACTTCCAACTGCTGGAATGGGCAACTCCCCTCTGGCTAGGGCTGGTCTGAATGCTTCCTCTATAGGCGGGTGTCAACTGAGCTCAGCCTGGTTTTGTTTTCCCCTGTGACAAGGCTGCACTGATTTCCATGCAAAGTCTCACAATTGCTGCCTTCTCCCTCTGCCAAGTGCAGAGATTTCTCTGTGACATGCAGCCGCTCCAGGAGGATTGGGGTGGTGGTGTTAGCAATCCAATACAGTCTTTTCTACCCTATTCAGTGCCTTTCTCAGCAATATCAAGTTAAAGGCAGGTACTGTTAGTGCTCATCTAATTTTTGGTTCTTATGAAGTTGCTATTTTTATCTAGCTAGTTGTTGAATTTGGTTTTCCCATAGTGGGGTACAATCTGGGGCCTTCTATTCTGCCATCTTGTTTCTTCCATTCCAACATATTAATAGTGGTAATCTCTGGGAACTCAAATTGTAAGTTACTTTCATTTTCTTTACACTATCTGTATATTTAACTTTTCATTGCAATGATATATATTTCTTATATAAAAACTATAAAAACACTTTAATAACAATTTATGGGTTTTAAACTAAAAACATTTTGAAAATATATTCTCAGCAGACATGCATTCAACAAAATATTTGTTTCTGTCATGTGATGGTATGGTGACAGATATGATAACACTGTCACTGGAAAAGAACAAAGGCAAAAATGACCCGTATCCACACTCTGGTGGGACAGACAGAGACATTTGTACATAGGCCAAGTACAATTATACAGGCCAAGTGCCATAGGAGTACAGCAGAAGGGGAAACAGCTGGGGTTTTATGAAAGGGTTTTGGAAAAGATGATTGACACAGACCTTGAGGTATTTCAACAGATGCAGAAGTGAGATGAAAATTAGTCCGAGAAGTAGAACAGTGACAGCTTGAAGTGGTGTTACATGTTCACCAACTAGAGTGCCTGTTCCAAAGAACTTGTAGCAGAGCACTTAGGGATAGGAGAAAAAGAGAGTAGAAAGTGATGCATCCACAAAGACCAGATGGAGAGGCAACATTTCCCACAGGAAAGTATGCAGCTTGCAGACAAAGAGACTGTATTATTAGTCCATTTTCATACTACCGATAAAGACATACCTGAGACTGGGCAATTTATAAAAGAATGAGGTTTATTGGACTTATAGTTCCACATGACTGGGGAGGCCTCACAATGCTGTTGAAAGATGGAAGGCATGTCTCACATGGTACCAGTCGGGAGAAGAGAGCTTGTGCAAGGAAACTCCTCTCTTAAACCACCAGATCTTGTGAGACTCTTACTCACTATCAAGAGAAGAGCATGGGAAAGAGCTGCTCCCATGATTCAGTTATCTCCTACCAGATCCCTCCCACAACAGGTGGGAATTCAAGATGAGATTTGGGTGAGGACACAGCAAAACCATATCATTTTGCCCCTAGTCCCTCCCAAATCTCATGTCCTCCCATTTCAAAACCAATATGCCTTCCCAACAGTCTTCCAAAGTCTTAACTCATTTCAGCATTAACTCAGAAGTCCACAGTCTAACATATCATCTGAGACAAAGCAAGTCCTTTCTGCCTATGAGCCTGTAAAATCAAAAGCAAGTTAGTTACTTCCTAGCTACAATGGGGGTACAAATATTGGGTAAATACAGCCATTCCAAATGGGACAAATTGGCCAAAACAAATGGGTCTGCAGGCCCCATGCAAGTCAGAAATCCAGAGGGGCAGTCAAATCTTAAAGCTCCAAAATAATCTCCTTTGACTCCATGTCTCATATCCGGGTCATGCTGATGTAAGAGGTGGTTTCCTATGGTCTTGGGCAGCTCCACCCCTGTGGCTTTGCAGGGTACAGTCTCTCTTCTAGCTGCCTTCATGGGCTGGCATTGAGTGTCTGTGGCTTTTCCAGGTGCATGGTGCAAGCTGTCAGTGGATCTACCATTCTGGGGTCTGGAGGATGGTGGTCTGGAGACAGTTGCTCTACTAGGCAGTTCCCCAACAGGGACTCTGTGTGGGGGCTCTGAACCCACATTTCCCTTCTGCGTTGCCCTAGCAGAGGTTCTCCGTGAGAACCTTGCCCCTGAAGCAAACTTCTGCCTGGGCATCCAGGCATTTCTATACATCTTCTGAAATCTAGGCGGAGGTTCCCAAACCCCAGTTCTTGACTTCTGTGCACTCACAGGCTCAAAACCATGTGAAAGACACCAATGCCTGAGGCTCACATCCTCTGAAGCCACAGCCTGAGTTCTACATTGTCCCCTTTCAGCCACAGCTAGAGTGGCTGGGATGCAGGTCACCAAGTCCCTAGGCTGCACACACCATGGGGACCCTGGGTCTAGCGCATGAAACCACATTTTTCTCCTAGTCCTCTGGGCCTGTGATGTGAGGGACTATCATGAAGAACTCTGACATGTCATGGAGACATTTTCTCCGTTGTCTTGGGGATTAACATTTGGTTCCTCATTACTTATGCAAATTTCTGTAACTGGCTTGAATTTCTCCTCAGAAAGTGGGATTTTCTTTTCTGTCACATTGTCAGGCTGCACATTTTCTTAACTTGTATGCTCTGCTTTTCTTATAAAATTGAATGCCTTTAACAGTACCCAAGTCACCTTTTGAACACTTTGCTGCTTAGAAATTTCTTCCACCAAGCTGGGTGTGGTGGCTCACACCTGTAATCCCAGCACTTTGGTAGGCTGGGGTGGGTGGATCACCTGAGGTCGGGAGTTCAAGACACTTGAACCCGGGAGGTGGAGGTTGCAGTGAGCCAGGATTGTGCCATTGCACTCCAGTCTGGGAGACAGAACAAGACTCCATCTCAAAAAAAAAAAAAAAAAAAATTCTTCCACCAGATACCATAAATCATCTCTTTTAAGTTCAAAGTTCCACAAATCTCTAGGGCAGGGGCAAAATACTGCCAGTCTCTGCTAAAACATATCAAGAGTCACCTTTGCTCCAGTTCCCAAGTTCCTCATCTCCATCTAAGCCTACCTCAGCCTGGACCTTACTGTTCTTATCACTAGGAGCATTTTTGTCAAAACCATTCAACAAATCTCTAGGAAGTTTCAAAGTTTCACACATTTTCCTGTCTTTTTCTGAGCCCTCCAAAGTGTTTCAACCTCTGCCTGTTACCCAGTTCCAAAGTTACCTCCACATTTCTGGGTATCTTCTCAGCAGTGCCCCACTCTACTGGTACCAATTTACAGAATTAGTCTGTTTTCACACTGCTGATAAAGACATGCTCGAGACTGGCAATTTACAAAAGAAAGTGGTTTATTGGACTTACAGTTGCACGTGGCTGGGGAGGCCTCACAGTCATGGCAGAAGGTGAAAGAAACATCTCACAGGACGGCAGGTAAGAGAAGAGAGTGTGTGCAGAGAAACTTCTCTTTTTCAAACCATCAAATCTTATGAAACTTACTCACTATCATGAGAAGAGCACGGGAAAGATCTGCTCCCATGATTCAATTACCTCCCGCTGAGTCCCTCCCACGACACATGGGAATTTAAGATGAGATTTGGGTGGGGACACAGCCAAACCATATCCGAGACCATGGTTGACATCTTGGGGTTGAACTCTCAAAAGATTATCAAGGGAAGAAACTACAGCCTGTTCCATCCAAGCCCGCCACTGCAATCTGAATGGACACTCACGGAAGCACATTTGGGTACTAACGGCCTCAGAAGATACATTTTATGCTGTCAGTGACTCACTGCATATGGGCAGTTTGAGAAAACAGAATAGAAAAACACTGACTTGACGATTTCTCTAAAATAGGAAGCTTGCAAGTAAGCTTATTTTTCTCTATGTTGTTTACTACCTAAAATCTTCTGAAACCTCATACTTCTGATGATTTATTTAAAAACTCGATAAAGTTAGAGATCTCCTTTTTTTACTCTTTGCCTGACACATTTTTTTCCTTGTGTAAATCAGATTCTGCTTGCCTGACTCCTTCCTAGTGCAGCCTGCCAACTGGGGCTGAGAGACAATTGCAAGCCATGCAAACTGAGAGGCTGCAGAGCTTGGCAAATCCATCCCCAGAGGGGTCTTTTGGCACCTAATAAATGTCTTATGAGATCCAGGCTCACATTTAGGCAGATCAGACATGTCTATTTTTATTTCTAGACCTTTCCCCAGTGGAACTTGCAAAGCCAACCCATAGTTATATGCAAACTAGGGATACAGATCCCATAAATGAGAACCTACAAACTGAAGGAAAAAAGTTTAAATTTAGATTCAAATTGAAAATAGCTGAAGGACCTTATATTTGAGATATCCTGAGCCATTCTGTTGAGGAAGATTATTATTTTGCTCTGGCTCAGTCTTTGTCGTGGAATCTATAACCTATAAATGTACATACCAATCAAGGAAATAATTTCGAAAGAAGAGTTTAGTTATTTGAATGACTAAAGTGATCACTGGCCCTTGGAATGTGCATTTGAAAAGACTGCAGCATCCCAGCATTCCCAGGCACTTGGTTGGGTATTCTCCAAGCAAGCCTGTGAAATCTCTCTTCCAGCCTTTCCCTGGATATCACATCCTCATCAAAACCAATACTTCTTCCTTGAGCCAGTTCCTGTAGTGTCTAATGTCTACATATTTCTCCTTGATGAATCTTTCCACCAATGCAGTAGATTCTGCAGGAGGTAGATGAAACTAGGGCTGTTCTAATCTCTAGTTGGCTTAAATCCCTGTGACTTTATTAATAAAGCAAGAAAAAAAAAACCTTTTCCCTATTTCTAAAACGGGTTTTCTCAAATTGTGGTTTTCCCCAGAACTGTATGCATTAGAATTTCCTTGGGAATGCTTGTTAAATGTAGACTCCTGTGTCTTGCCAGACACACCATATCTCCAAGGTATGGAGATCTGGAACTACATATTTAGAAAGCACTCTAGGCAATTTTTTTTTTTTCAGGCACAGGTATTTAAGAACAATTGCTAAGGATTGGGTATGAAGCTACCCTATTTTCTGTCTAAGATTGCCTGGTAGTGAGTTCTTTGTCCATAAAATTTGCCCTTAAAGTATATGAGAGGGTGGAGAAATGTTTGGGGACAATTTTAGGGAAGGAGCAAGAAAGTTGGATGAAATAGATGAAAATTCAAAGTCCCTTTTTCATGATGTCCTCAGGCCTTCAACTGATTGGATAAGGCCCACCCATATCATGGAGGACAATCTGCTTTACTTAAAGTCCACTGAGTTAAGTGTTAATCTCATCTAAAACACCTTTCAAGTTAAAACATAAAATTAAGCATCACATGAAGATATCATGAAGGAGGAATCTTGAATTTTGTCCTGTTTGATCAAACTTTCTTATTCCTTCCTTGCTGCCAACCTCTGCATGTTCTTATGCCTTCACACATCCTTGAACACACCTTTAAGGGGAACTTTGATGGAGAAAGAATTCATTACAAGGCAATCTGAGAGAGAAAATGGTCTCAAACACTGGTATCTGACAAAATTGCCAAGGATGATTTGTTTGTTGTTTATAGAAGAATTATATTTGTTTCAGGTGAAAGTTAGAATAGAGGTTATTGATTGTATATGTTGTACATATGCTAGGGAATATCAAGATTATCTGCACACATACAGTACATTAATATTCATTTTATTCACATATGCATTACTTATGAGTTCAGTACTTATCCTATGTGAACATTAGGCATTCAATGAATAATTTGTGAGTGAATACATGCTGTTTGTTATGTTTGTCATTTATTTCATGATGAGTGGTCAATCATGAATATAACCTCCAAATATGTTGCTGAATAGGTGGCGTGGTATAAAGAAAGGGACTCAAACTTTGTAAACAAATGATTGTGGTTAACATGAAACAAGATAGCTTTTAAACCACAAAGCACAGTGCTGTGTGCATAATCAATAAAAAATCAAGTTTGAGTCCGTTAAGCTTTAGTCTTAAGGAAAAAAAAATGATTCCAATTGCAACATATACTCTTAAAATGCATCTTGAAGAAAGCAGAGAGCTTAGACAGACTGTGATGAGCTGATCAAAACTTATGTGAATTATAGGGCTATTCTGCCGGATGTACAGATGGCTTGAGGTACACTGGCCTTTGTCAGTAAGTGTAAGGAAGAAAGACAGAAAACCCCAAAGAACCCAGTTTTCATCACTTTTGGGTGCACACAGATGACAAATGATGACAAATGGAACCAAACACACAAGTACTGTGGAAAGAATATACACTTCAGAGACTATCTACATAGGTAATTTTTCCTTTTAACTGTTTACCCTGGGTAACAAACAAATCCTTTATTCAAAAATTCTTTTTTCATTGATTATTGGATAAAGGTCAAAGTAGAAAAACTTTTTATTAAAGTTATATAGACAAATTGGTAACTAGCATCTAAAAATAATGCTCAAAGAACCTAGACAATTTGATTAGCTGCCTGTTAAGCTTCAGTTCATGTCTGTAAAGACGAGAAGAATAACACTCAAAGGGATTTTGTAACTATTCAGTAAGAAAATGTATATAAAGTGTTTAGCACAAAATAAATGCTTAATAAATAAGAGCCATTTATGTTAAATAGATTAATATGGACTGACTGTGGTAATCAGAAATAAATTATTAAAATATTGTCCTAAAAGTAAGAACTGAGAGGGAGTTGAGTCAAAATTAACTGGATTTCTTTTGACACACTGTAGCTATTTCTGCCAAAGCATGTGAGACTGCCTACTGCCCTTTCCTCCTGCAGGCACACAATATTTTAAATGATGAATGAGCTTTTAAACATGGTTCAGGGAAATTTGTGAATACTTGGTCATCCTTCTGAAGTTGCTGTAATAGTACCCATAAACCCCTCAAGCCAGCAATGTTCTCTGATCTGAAGAAATTGCTTTAGTGAATAATGTATAAATTCTCAACAGTAAGTCACACAGAAATTTTGATCAATATATTTTGTGGGAAAAATTGCACTTCTGGATAATGAATCTTTTCCACATAGATGTACAGTTTGGAACAAAATTTCAGATCATGCTTAGAATTATACAATTGCTGTGAATCAATTAAACTGGCAGAGATGAAGAAGTGAGTGGGGTCTTACTTCTTTATTTGTTTCAAATCTTGTCTTTGCAAATAAATTATTAAAATATAAGAACTAGGAAAAACTTTTTAAGGTTTTAGAAATTATATATGCTTGTTTATAATATTTTGAATAGGTTAAATTCAACTAAATTAATCCATGTGTTTATTGGATTGACTAATATATAACAATAAGACATAATTCTTGCTCTCAAGGAGCTAGTAACACAGTACAGGAAAGAAATAATGACACAAGCAATATCTTCAGTAACAGATCAAATGAGATGTGCAAAACACTATATGTGAAATACAAAACATTATGGTGCTGGAGGCGAGAGAATGCTTCATTGAGGAGGTATAGTTGACTTGGGCTTTGGAGGTTCAGTAAAATTTGCATGCTAGAAGTAGACATTCCACTTGTCAGAAAAGGCATATGCAAAGTCACAGAGAAGGAAACATATGGAAGATTAAGGAAACAAAAAATAGCCAATTTTGGCTAAAGCATAGGGTACAGGGAATCATACATAATAAGTTGAAATGTTAGAGTAGGGTCATATGTAAGGCATCACATCCTTTAAGTTGTAGGCAAATGACTCATTGTACTGAGAGGGGATCGTGAATAGTGATGAGGACAGCAAATAGGTTGAGAGTAACTGCTCTAGTTAATGGAAAAGGATAGCTTTATTACACAGAAAGCTGATTGCTTCTGAGCATAGGATTGACATGATCAGGAAGTTAGGAGACTATTGTAATTCACTAGACAGAAATAAATGAAGGCCAACATCTTGTAAAATATGCAAGTTAAACCCATGAATAGAAACTCTGTACCTTCCTCAAAGCACACTAAAATGACAGTAAAGGGGCACTTCAGAAAGATGACCAAGTATTCACAAATTTCTCTGAACCATGTTTAAAGTATGAACCAATCATAGTTTATTCCAAGGATTTACACAAGTCTTCAGTTTTTCAATACAGATTGTAGACTGTAATTTTTAGAGGAAATAGCCTCCCTTCCCCCACTTTTAGGTTTCTTTGGTGGCAAAAATTAAATTGGGTTGCATCAAACATTTTTAAAAAGTATGAACCAACAAGGACAAGGGGAGTGGAAAGAAATTGATAATAAAGATTTGGAGACTGTCAAAGTAGGTGGATAAACAAAAAATTAATGATCTGGGATGAATGAAGAGTGAAAAATAATTCAAGTTATATGGCAGAATTCTTGGCACCAAGTACATGGGTGAATTTGGGGCTATAAACAGAAGAATGAATTCAAAGTTTGTTTAGAAAGAAGATGGTCCCCTCTGTTCTTTCTTTTATTGCATCCCCCTCCTTAACCATGCAAAAGAACAGAGATTTATTCTCTGAGAATGGTAAAGCAGAGTGTCTTTGGAATGGAGAGTGGCAGGCAGATTTGATGGCAAGATTACTGTTTGAAAATGGGCCATTAAGTGAAAATTTACTCGGAATCTGAGATGTTCAGTCTTGTTTCTCCTCTCATTTACTATAATGCTGTTAGGGAGGCTTATATCATTCAGGTAAAAACTGGAGATTATTCCCTGGCTGGAATATGACCAGCAAAAGGAAAAATTTTGAAGACACTGATGTCATTAGCTGTCTTCCGCCAAACCTCATCTGGCCTTCTGGAATTACCCTTTATTCAGGTTCCTCACTGACAGTCTCACCTATTCATTCAAGGTTTCCAAACTGCCCATTTGGGGGCCATTGTCAAATATCAGCTGACCTAGCACTTTGGGAGGCTGAGGCAGGCAAATGACTTGAGGCCAGGAGTTTGAGACCAGCTTGGCCAATATGGCTGAAACACCGTCTCTACTAAAAATACCAAAATTATACAGGTGTGGTGGTGCACACCTATAGTCCCAGCTGCTGGGGTGGCTGAGGCATGATAATCACTTGAACCGAAGAGGTAGAGGTTGGAGTGAACTGAGATTGCACCACTGTATTCCAACCTGGGCAGCAGAGTGAGATGCTGTCTCAAAAAAAAAAAAAAAATCTAATACCCCAGGATCATCACAAATTTGAACAAAAGCTCTGATATTCAAGATGGAGACCAAAATGAAAACTAGGAGAAGCAGACTATACATGGGGAAGAATGCCTCAAAGAAATCAATCATTAATATCTTCTGAGAGACAAAATAAGAGATTGCCTCTATGAAGCAGGAACAAGTGCTATGTTCAAAAAATATTGAAAATTAAAAATATAGCAGAAATGAAAAAATGCCAAGAATGGTCAGAAGTAAAATTAAGGAAATCTCCCAGAATGCAGAGGAAAAAGACAGTCCAGTCAGTTTAACATCCAAATATTAGAAAATTTAAAAAGAGAAAGCAGAAAGTGAAGGGGCACAATTTTTAAAAAATATATACATATCTGTGTACATACATATGTGTGTGTATATATATTTAAATCTCATTAGTAATATACATATCTGTACATAAATATGTGTGTATATATATTTAAATCTCATTATTAATAGACATAAGTTTTCACATGCAAATAGCTTTCTGAGTGCTCATCCAAATGGATGAAAATAGACCCACACCAAACCACATCATTGTGAAATTTCAGAACACTGGAGACAAGGAAAAGACCTCCCAGAGAGAAAGAAAAACAAGTAGGAGGAGGGGAAGTATATTCATACAAATGATCAAGAATAAAATTGTCACTGACAATAGCAAACCTGGAGACTGGAAGATATTGCCTCCTAATCTTGAATTCTATATTCATACATACTATCAATCAAACATGAGGGTAGAATAAAAATGTCTTAAAAATTTATGTTGTAAACATTTTTTCTCAGGATGCTACTTTAGGCAAAAGGAGAAGTTATAGCTAGAAAGAAGAAACAGAGGGTCTGGAAGACAAAGATCCAAACCAGGAATTAGGAAAAGGGAATCACCGAGATGATGGCAAAGTGAGAGCCTAACATGACAGTAGTGCAGTTGGCCAGAAAGGGAGGGGACAATTTTCACAGAGCAGAGCTGAAGTTCTAGTGAGAGATGCCACTTAGGTGAGATTGAAACGTGCTTGAATGTTTTGAGAAGATATTGACAACCCAGGGAGAATTTGTGGTTGAATTCCTGATAGAAAATTAAGCAAATGAGACTTCAGGGGAAACCGTTGAGTAGAGAAAGGAAAGACATCACATTATGCTACATGAATCAATAAGGGAAAGCATTTACTGAATCACAATAACATAAACACTGATCCAACTAAAATTACAGCATATTTATAGTTGAAGAATGAAGACTGTGAAGTATATGGTGAAAGGCAGGGAGAAACAGATCTGAAGCTTTGTCTTCTATTGTGAGAACTCAATAGTTAACACCTCAAATTTACAACTCAAGCAGTAGCAATATACATGTGCTATTTAGAAGTACGAATGTATGCCAAAAGAAGAATTTAAAAGAGAAGAAAGTGATTGGCTCTGGGGATCAGGAAATGGAAGTGGGAGAGTCTAAAATTAGATAAGACTGAGAGATATGGCAGCAACAGTAAAGAAATAATCGGTAGAACTAGATGAGAGAGATGTGGTAAAATTAAATCAATAGGACTGGGCAATTGGTTGGATAGAGAAAGTAGGAAAAAAATGACAGGGGTTTCAGCCAGAGTAGCTGAGAGCACAATGAAGTCACTAACAAAATTAGGAAATCTAAAGAAGACACGTGAGGCACATGAAGAGAAACAATGGAATATAATGGAAATATAATGGCTCAGTGTGTAAAGATCCAGCTTCCAGGCCTGATTCTGCCACCTTGTCCATGTGGCCTTGAGCAGACCACCTCACCTCTGTGAGCTGCACTGTCCTTATCTATAGAGCAGGGCAGTCAGGGGAGCATAGTGGTGAAGAAAGCAGGCTCTGGAACTAGATTTCCCAGGTGCAAATATCAGCCAACGCCATTCTCTGGCCCTATTTACTAGCCGTGTATGTGGTTTAGACCATTCATCTAACTGGTGTGTGCCTCAGTTTCCTCACCTGTAAAATGGGGATAATAGTAACCTATTTATCATCATATATTGTTGGGAGAATTAAATGAAAGTGAATTGTATCATTTAACAATAGAAAATAAATAAAAATAAATAAAATAAAACACCTGATCAAGCATACATGGACTAAACTTGAAAAATAAGAAAAAGGCTGATACGGTTTGGCTGTGTCCCCACCCAAATCTCATCTTGAATTGTAGTTCCCATAATCCCCACATGTGGTGGGAAGGACTCAGTAGGAGGTAATTGAATCATGGGGGTGGTTTTCCCCATGCTATTATCATGATAGTGAATAACTTCTCACGAGATCTGATGATGAGATTTGGCTCTCATCCTTCTCCTTCCTGCCACCATGTGAAGAAAGACGTGTTTGCTTCCCCCTTCCACATGATTGTAAGTTTCCTGAGGCCTCCCCAGCCCTGCAGAACTGTGAGTCAGGTAAACCTCTTTCCTTTATAATTTACTCATTCTCAATCAGTTCTTTGTAGCAGTGTGAGAATGGACTAATACAGAGGCCATGTGGAAGGATCAGTAGAATTTCTCCAGGTAAACACTAGATGCCATAAACAGATCATGGCAAGAACTTGAGCCTTGAACTTGAACAAATCAGGGGTTGAGTCTTAATTCTCAAGCCATGTAAACTGGGGAAATTTGTGTCTCCTACCTAAACCCATTCTTCCTTAGCTAGAAAACTCACAACAGTTCTATATAAATTAAAGTACATAATATGCACAATGTGCTCAACACAGTGCATATTATAGAAGAGACATTTGAAGGCTCCATTGACTAGAGATGGTTTACACACCTAATTGGGGTTGCCTATGACTGTGAGCCTGTGTATACCTCATGCCATCTGAAAGGTGAGCTGTTTTCTTCCAGGGGTCAATCTCTTTCCTAGGTTTCCTCTTCCATCAGTCAGGTTTTCATCTCTCTTAGAGTCCCTGTGCAGCCAAAGTTTTCTGATAAGTGCCCTTAATCAATGTCTACTCTGTAAGTGAGGTGAACTAATGACCTAGTTCACAGAGCCATGACCAGGTCCAATGTAATATTTATAAAGTAGGCATAGCATTTTGCATCTGCATACTGGGTTAATGCCAGTGCTATCTTTACACTCTCGGGAGCATGGTTAGATTTGAGAGTCGTTTGGTTTGTTTATTGGAATAATGAAGGAAACTTAAATCCTGGAGAAAATTATAAGCTGACTTTCTATAGTTACATCCGGTAACTAAGAAAGTCCAGAAAACAGTCAGTTTTAATAGGGAAGATATGAAATCACCAGGAGTTGGTTGCACAATTAAGAGGGTAAAAGCAGGAGCTCAATACATTTGTTTCGTTGAATGCCCAATCTCTTTACAGCCCAAAGCACTGGTCTGTGTGCTGGCTAAAAAGGAAAAAAAGTTTAAATGACAACAAAATAAAACATAGACCCTGGGTAAGGTTGATAGGCGTAACTAACCACAAGTTAGGATCTGACATGAATTAGTATTATGGCAGAGTCATTATATCATTGTAATCACTATCTTTTCTATTTGAGTATTTCATGCTTCTTCAAAAAATGTTATAATATTTTTACATTTTAAAAAATATGTATGCAAGGAATCTAATGCAACTCACAGAATACCAATTATGCCCTCCAAAGTATCTGTGTAATCATAACTTTGGGCTTTGAAATCGTGTCTTTGAAGAAATGGAGAAAAACACGGAAAATCCTTCATGTTCTACAGGATGTCACATTAAGCAAACCAAACTTAGGGGAAGAGAGATGCAGAAAAAGAGAGGTACTTAAAATTGCTTCATTGTCCACCAAAAACTAAATTCTGCATTTGTCTGTTTCCAGTAAACCACAGTATGATATGAAGCCATGGGACTTATGCTCCATTCTATGCTTCAAGTTTCACTCTACTGGTAGGAATTCAACTGATTCTAGGTAAATTGATTAGGGTTAAACCAATTCTCATTACTTACTAATGATCCTTAATGTTTTATATGTGGAAGAGATGTGGCCCAGCCAAAGCTAGTCAACAGGATCAGAGTGGCCTCCAGTGCTAGAAAATATTTTATGTGTAATACAGTTTTCCACAGTAAAAAATACATTACTTAGATTCAGTAAGACATGTGAGGCATGGGGAAGGAGCATAGCATTGGTAGTGGAGGTAGACAATTCATGATTTGTGACTTAGGCCAATACCTAAAGTATCAGTTCCCTTACGTGTAAAATGAGGATAATATTACTTTATGGGGCTATTGTGAAGGCTCTATGATTAAACATATAAAATGTACCCAACCCAGGGTCTGACATATCGTTAGAACTCAAAAAATTTTAGTTATTTTGTTTATTTATCTCTGAGTGGAAAAGTGAAACTGGTCCTAGATAAAAGGCTACAAAACTTATTTTGTCAGCCTGAAAGTAGAGAAGGGCTTACGCCTGTACACATCAGCTCTTTTCCATTCTATTATGGCTGGAGAAATGAGCGTCCATTGGCGCTGCTAGCTTTAATCTCCACAACTATTTTAGCAGGGGAGGACTGAGAAAGGCAGCCTTGGTAAAATGCCAGACACTCTTGGATGCTCAATTGATATTAATTAATCCTCAGTAGCAGCATTTTGGCAACAGATCTTGACTCGTGTGACCTTTCATGCTGGATGGAATTACACTCAGATGATTCTTTTTCTCAGCCAAGCCCTTTAGAACCTTCTTAGACTGTTGGCAGAATTCCAGGAGCACTACAGTTTCCTGATTATTCTGCAGTTGGCACCTTAAATGTGTTAGTGCTAAATAAATAGAAGGTGAGACATCATGTATCCAATTTTGGTGGTAGGAGATAGCCAAATAAGTGTTATAAAGATGCAAAAATTCTCTGTTGAGTTCTGGTGATGACCAGGAGGATGGATTTATATAGTCTCCAGCCTTCTACCATCAATCATTCCCAAGGCCTGTGGTTATTCAGGATGGCCACTCACCATGACAAGGAATATTGCTGGCAAAACAACTGCTTCTCTCAGAGGATAAGCAGCTTAAATGTAGTGCCTTGGGTAGCATCAGATTTACATTAGTTTTTAGTCCCCCCCCCCTTACTTTTGCTCCTGCTGTTTATTAAAGGGCTTCTTATGTGATTTTATTCTGTATTTGAAATGAAGGCAGCAAGAGTTAGTCTCAAAGATGAAACAAGAACTGACACTTCTTGCCCTACCTGGGCCTCTTTGTGCTGAGACGATAGTGCCCATGCAGTCACTGTGCCTATGGACTCCCACCAGGGATTAGCGTAAACTGCTCTAAACATCTTTTACATCCCTATAACTGTATTTTCTTGTATATGATGTTTAATGTAATGTAAAAATCTACTGTGAAGATGATTCTCAGGAACTTGGTAATAATAGTATTAATTTTGTAATTAGAGATACTGTTACTACTGTTAATGCTATTTCTTTCTTGGAACTACAGCACTTATCATAATATGTTTAAATGGTAAATTTACTTTTCTCTCTCCTCCACCGTATTTTAAGATTTTTTTTTTATAGTTTAACAAATATTATTTTATGACATATATGGATACATTAGAATTTCTACCAATGTAATTCTACTTTTGTGTTTTTTTTTTCCAAATTTTTTTTTTTTTATTATACTTTAAGTTCTAGGGTACATGTGCATAACGTGCAGGTTTGTTACATATGTATACTTGTGCCATGTTGGTGTGCTGCACCCATCAACTCGTCAGCACCCATCAATTCATCATTTATATCAGGTATAACTCCCCAATGCAATCCCTCCCCCCTCCCCAAGATTTTTTTTATTGTATCTCCAGCACTTGGAATTATGACTGGTACAGAGTAAACTGTTCAATAAATATTTGTTGCATGAGTGAATGATGAGGTACTAGAACATGAATGATAGTAATGTAGCCAAGACTTTACAGAGTTAACCTGATTAAAATTAGTATTTTTCACATGTTCGACCCACCTCCAAGCTGCTCTTGGCTAACTCCAATTTATCCTTTAGATAAATGAGTTTCTCAGGGAAGCCTTCTTTCATGTTCTTCATCTTGCTGGTAAGCATTATGAGTACAAAGACCATGGTGATTTTTGTTTAACATAGTATTCTCAGCACTCAATAGAGAATCTGGCATGTTTTAGACATACAAAAAATATTTGTGAAATAATACTCCATGCTCTGATTTCTCCTCTTTTCTACCCATGCTACCAAATTATCTTGCATT
The DNA here is from genome assembly GCF_000951035.1 of Colobus angolensis palliatus. Lineage (NCBI taxonomy): Eukaryota > Metazoa > Chordata > Mammalia > Primates > Cercopithecidae > Colobus > Colobus angolensis. The sequence goes on from NW_012117354.1 coordinate 1,549,986, forward strand.
CATCATATTTCATTTAGACCATGTCCATTATCTTCTTCTTGGACTTTCTACAGCTACCCTTCTCCCTGCTATAATTCGTATTGGACGCAGCTGCCAAAATAATTTTCACCAAACTGTGCTCAGGCTAATACTTTCTGTCCTCAAACTGTTTTTAAATTACGGTGATTTATTTATTAAGGTATAAACAACAACGTGGACTCCCCATTTTCTTTTGAAATCTCATTCTTCTATAAAAGATTTTTGTATTATAGCCATGGTCTGAATGTATGTGATCCTCTAAAATGTATGTGTTGGAACTTAATTCCCAGTGTGACAGAATTTGAAGTGATTAGGCTGTGAGGACAGAGCCCTCATGAATGTTGAGATTAGTGCCCTCACAAAATAGGCTTGGGGGAGACTGCCCTTTTCAACAAGTGAGGACAAAAGAAGGTGCCATCTGTGAGGAATGGACCCTCACCAGATGCTGAATCTCCTGGCACCTTGATCATAAACTTTCTAGCCTCCAGAATTGTGAACAATAGTTCTGTTGTTTATAAATTAATTGGTCTAGTATTTTGTCATAGCAGCCAAAACTGACTAAGACAGCCACTGTGCTTTGTCTTTGAATTTATCTATACTTCTGTCTAGCTATACCCAGCTTCTCTTGTCTTTCCCTCAGTCATGAAGTTTCAGGTCTGCAGAACCGTTTATATTGCACATACCATGTGCTTACATGAGTGAAAAAGACTCAGGAATGTTTTAGCTCCATGAAAGATGAGCTCCCAATATAAAACAGCAAATTGCATGAGGAAATGAACCAAAGAAAGAAACAGAGAGTTTTGAAATTATTGATTAATATGAATGAAGCTATAAAATAAATATATGTATTAGTCTGTTCTCACGCTGCTAAAAAGACATTCCTGAGACTGGGTAATTTATAAAGAAGAGAAGTTTAATGGACTCACAGTTCCACATGGCTGGGGAGGTGTCATAATCATGGTGAAGGGGGAAGGGGAAGAAAGACATGTCTTACATGGCCGCAGGCAAGAGAGCATGTGCAGGGGAACTGCCCTTTTTAATATCATCAGGTCTCAGGAGACTTATTCACTATCGTAAGAATACCATGAGAAAGAACCGTCCCCATGATTCAATTACCTCCCACCTTGTCCCTTCCACAATATGTGTGAATTATGGGAGCTACAATTTGAGATGAGATTTTGGTGAAGACACAGCCAAACCCTATCAGTATATTTAAGCAGATTATAGAAATAAAGGGCTTCCTGTGACTCCAGCAAGGAAGAGGGAGCTAAGGAGAAAGCAGGAGTTGGGGGCCCCTACCATGCTGTGTCACTGCTGCTTTGCCGACGCTCTGAGCTGAAATGGGGAGATATAGAGGAGCGAGTCATGGAGATGAGTGGCAGTACCTTGATAGGGGTGGCAGTTGAGTGATAGCAGATCAGGGTAAACTCAGCAATGTCAGCAGCAGCCTCCCTTGGCTGCTGGAAGTGAAGGGGCCAGAGCCCTGTGAGAATTACAACAAAAATCAGAGGCCTATGCTTGAAGTCTGAAGAAATCTGTCAGTCAAGATAGCTTGAATACTATTCAAAATATGTGGTGATATTTGTAGTCTATTATATATCTTAAATTTTTATTTTTAAAAAAATTTTTGACCTTTTTTAAGTATGATGGTTTGCCTTGAAAAACAGCTACTGTTTCTTGAAGACTACTGTTTCTTGAAGATGGAGAAATACATGTTTCATTTACTAGAGACTATCAGTGTACTGTTGGCCTAAAAACCCCAACTATTCAGATAGATTTTTCTTCAGAAAGGAAATTATGAATATCAGTAGCTTATGGATTTTATGATGAATATAAAAGAAGACAAACTATTCAATTACGAAAAATTTCCAGAGTAACTTTTTATAAGTATAGGTATCATAGATAAGAAATTCTGCTATCATGAAATTTATAATCCCCAAATCTTTAAAAATCTATGGAGCAGCTTCAACAAATTGTAAGATCAACTTATATACCAGAGCAAACTCTTTTTTGTGATATTTTGTGAACTGTTCCTAGAAAGATGTCTGAGTCTAGGGTGAAAATGATAAGGAATATCTTTTCTATTTAGATAAGAACTAGTTGCAAAATATTTCTGTACAAAAGATTTGAACTTACACAGAAAGCTTTTCAGTTGATTAAAGATGGTTATGAATTTCACCAAACTATTGTGGGGAATTTGATAATTCAGGTGCCATGATAAATGTGAAAGAAATGCTTGTTTCTATTTTTTATGTATTTTTAAAGTTTCAGGAGAAATAAAGCCAAATTTCAGTAGTTTCATAATACCACCAAATGGTATAATCAAACAGCAAGTGATAAACAAAAAAGGCCAATTTAACACTGCTCAGTTGGGACTTTTAATACAAAATGTATAACTTTCATTTTAAAAACTGTGATGTATACTAGGTTTTTTTTTTGTGCTCCTTTCCACATTTTTCATTTGATAAATGGCAGTTACTGGTTATAACATGCAAATAAAAGATTTTCTCTGTTCTCAAGTATAGCATTTCTTATCAAATCAAATTCTCTATTTTATTTGTATACAACTTTATTTTCTGAAAAATGACAGCCATACTGTCCAAGAGGTAAACATATAATTGGTTTTTGTTCATCTTTAAATTCAGTGTAACTCATTATTAATCTAAAACTCCTTTTTCCCTAGTTTGTGGATGCTTAATACTAGATTTGTATATGTCAAAAGATATATACATCCTACAAAAACCATGTTAAATGTACTTTTATTTTTTAAAGTTTGTTAAAGTGTGTTTTATGGTCCAACATGTGGTCTATCTTGATGACTATTCTATGTGACTTTGAGAAGAATTTGTATTTTGCTGTTGTTTGATGAAGCATTCTATAAATGTTAATTATATCCAGTTGATTGATTCAGTTCAGCTACATCCTCACGGATTTTTTACCTACTGTATTTGTCAATTATTGATAGACAGATGTGAAAATCCAGTTATAATAGTGATTCATCTATTTCTCCTTTGAGTTCTATTATTTTTTGCCTTATATATTTTGATGCAGTGTTGTTAGAGGCTACACATTAAGGATTATTATGTGTTCTGGAATAATTGATATTTTATCATTATGCAATCTCCCTTCTTATCCCTCATAATTTTCTTCACTCTGGAAGTGTACTTTGTCTGAAATTGATGTAACTATTCCAGATTTCTCTTGATAAATGTATAGTAAGGTATGTCTTTCTCCATCCCTTACTTTTTAATCCATGCCTTTGTATTTAAAGTGGTTTTCTTATAGACAACATACAGTTGGATCTTGTTCTTTTAAAATCTACTTTTACATAGCCTTTGTCTTTTAATTGGTATATTTACATCATTCACATTTAAAGTGAGTATTGATATAGTTGGTTTAGTATTATCATATTTGTTACTGTTTTCTATTAGGTGATCTACTCTTTGTTTTTTCATCTTCCAGTCTTTTCCTTTAATCTCCAGTTTTAATTTAACATTTTATGATTCTATTTTTTCTCCTTAGCATATAAGTTATAAATTTACAACAAATCTAAGTCCACTCTGAAATAAAACTATAACATTTTATGAGTAATGCATGTACTTCCCTCCATCCCTTATAATATAGCTGTCATTAATTTCATGTATCTTTAAGCTATAATCACTGAATATATTGTTACTATTGTTATTTTGAGAAAATTTTTATGTTAGATCAATTAAGAATAAAAATATTTTATTTTCAATTATTTTTATCTGATACTCTTCCTTTCTTTATGTAGATATAAATTTGACTTATATAATTTTTCCTCTCTCTGAAGAACTTATAAGATTTATTGCAAGGCAGGTATACTGTTGACAAATTTTCTCAATTTTTGCTTCTCTGAGAAAGTTATTTTTTCTTTACTTTTGAAGAGTAATTTTATAGATTCAGTATTCTAGGTAAATGATTTTTTCTTTCAACACATTAAATATTTCATTTCACTCTTTTTTTGCTTGCATGATTTCTGAAGATTAATCTGAATGTAATTCTTATGTTTATTCCTTTATAGATTAGGTAATTTTCTTCTTTGCATTCTTTTCTAACTTGTTTCTTGATCTTTGGTTGTTGAATTTGAATGTAATATGCTTAGGTGTAGATATTTTTGTATTTATCCTGCTTAGTGTTCTCTGAGATTTCTGGATCTTTAGTTTCTTGCCTGCCATAAATTTCAGAAAATTATTAGTCATTATTAAACTAGAGAATATCAATCACAGGAAAATATCTTAAAATCAATGAGAGAGAAAAGATAGCTTATATACAAATAGTGACAACTAGAGAGCAACTTTTCTTATATGAAGTAGGTACCTGAATACAATATGTTTATTAATGAGCTTGGGCTTAATGGATTGCTGGAATAAGATGCAAGGAATAGGGGTGAGTTGAAAATGTTACTGTTACATACAGCTAAGAATCTTTTGATTCATGGAATTATTGTTCCAGATTTCTCATCCTTCCCTATATCCATACCTTTTGATATGGGATTTTGTGGTTTCTCAAAATAGAAGTGGAATATATTTCCATGGCCCGTTGGATGTGTGACTTTGGCCAATAGAATATGAACAAGAATAAAATATGCCCAGTTCCTATGCCAAATCTTAAAAGGCACTGTGTGTTTCCTCTTACCTTCTTGTGCTTCTATCATTGCCAGGAGAAAATTATGCCCTGTGCAGGCTGTTGGTCCCAGAAACATGATAGCAACGTGGAACACACTTAAATCAATCCCACAGTCGGGAGCCAAGTCTAGATGAGTTTGGAAGAGCCATTCAAGCAGCCCTACAAATGTGTGAATGATATACAAGATGGTTGTTTGAAGACATTGAGTTAGGATCTTTTTGAAGCATTATTACTATAATAGCTAACTGAAACCAAAGGGCTAGACTCTCAGATTAAGGCAAAAGAAAGCATGTTCCTTTTGGCAGATGGAGATAAAAATTTCTAAAATTTAACAATTGTAATGTGATTCTTAGCAAATAGGAATAGAAGGGAACTTTCTATAGTTCTATAAGGGGTACAAAGAGCATCTACAAAGTAATAAAAAATAAAACTATAGTATATAAGATACTTAAGGGAGGAAAGTTGTAAGAATCTTCTGTATAGTAATAGATAGCACAAGGACAGATGCTCACTACACCACATCTAATCAACATTGAACTACAGGACTGAGTCAAAGGACCCCAAGACCACTCTCAAGCTTGATAATTCACTAGAAGGAATCACAGAACTCAAAAAAACTGGGTGTTTACAGTTACATTGTACTACAGACAAAGGATACAGGTTAAAATTAGCAAAGGGAAAAAGTAGAAGGGGTGAAGTCCAAGAGAAACTCAATTTCTTCCTGGTAGTTCAGTTCATCCACTTCAGTCATTAGGGTAATTCCCGTTTTTGTTTATTGCTTCTGTGGCATAAGACATGCCAAATGGCTAGGTAAAAGTCTCAGCTTTGATATCAGTAGATTCATTTTGGTGTTCCCAGTGGAACCATTCCCCCAAAACCTGCAGTGCTGATGTTCTGTGGCATATTAGTGAGAAGGTTCACTCTACTTTTCCTCCTTGATTCTCCACATATTTTGAATGTAGGGGAGAAAACACCATGTAATTGTCTCCTGTAAGACAAAGAGGGCGTGGCCTTCCAACTGAAGCTATTTTTAATAAGTCAATGCATCTTTCTTTCAGTCCAATCACTTCTGGAAGATGAAGTATGTTGTATGACCAGTTGAATCCTTGAGCATAAACCCATTGCTGCAGTTCTTTACCATAGAATAATTTGAAGCAATGCTTTGCCAAATAACATGATGGTGAATAAGGCCTTCTGTGAATCCACAGGTGGTGGTGTTGGCAGAAACATTGTGGACAGGGAAAGAAAATTCATCTCCAAAATATTTGTCTATTCCAGTGAGGATGAATCTCTATTTCTTCATAATAAAAGGGGCCCAATGTAATCAACTTGCCACCAAATGGCTGGCTGTTCCTCCCAAGGAAAGGTGACATATTGAGGGCTCAGTGTTGATCTCTGTTGTTGGATTCAACATTCAACAGCAATTGTAGCCAGGTCACCTTTGGCAAAAATACGTCACTGTTAAGACCACATATAGTGTCTATTTCTTGCAGTGTGGCTACTTTTTTCTAGGCCTATTAAGCATGCTCTGGGGTATCTGGGGAAAGGAGTGACTGACAGTCACAGAATGTATTATTTTGTTCACTTAGTGATTGCTGCTTTTGCAGTGGATGCCCTTTGGTGAATATTTTTTTAAATGGGACACAGGCATTTTTTCTCTTTGAGGCCATTCTGAGTGGTCTGTTCACATAACATTTTCCCAGACTTTTTGTTACTGATATTCCAACCCTGTTCCTTCAAAGTCTCTGATTCATCCATTTAAACAATTAGCAACAACTTATGCACCAGTGTAGATCTTTATTTTTGGCTTTCTTTCAATTCAGTAGACAATCAAATGTCCCATTGAAATTCTATAATATTTTTTTTCTTTTGCCACTGCCCATTAGGTCCAATTCTGTAGTTATCTTTCCCATTTTAAAGCCAGGATTAAGTTTTTCTTCCTCAGTCAACTGGTAATAAGAAACTACACATGAGGTTACAGGACTAGATTGAAGGACAGGAGGCAATGAAGAAGTCAGTGTAAAAGGAGATTGATCCACCACTGCCTGAGCCCAGTCCTTTTATATCATTTTTATTTGATGTAGACTGAAGGCTACAGCGATGTTTGATAAAACATTGACTTGAAGATAAAGTACTTGTAAGAGTCCAGTTAGGAGATTAATATTATAGTAGCAATGATGACAAACAACATTGACCGCAGTGTGTGTTAGACTCTATTAGAGTGCACTTGAGTACTTAGAGAAAGAAAATAAACTTGGCTCAAATCACAGTTTGAGAGCCAGAGAATTCCACAGCATTCCTAAAAGATTCCTAATTTCTTGAAGTTACAGGGCAGATACTACTGAAAAATGATCTATTTCTCCTCAAATTGAGGCTTTTCCCTCAGACACCTTCTATTGACAGAGCCTAGCATCAAATCAGCTGGCAAAGAAATAAAGGCGTTCATAGAATTTAGACCTAGCACCACAAAGTAAGGAAAAGGCAAGTGGGTTTAACTCTGAGAGGCAATAAAATATGGGCTTGAGGCAACCCTATAGCTGGAACAGATAACCAGCTTGAAATTGAAAGAAGTAAATCCAATTTTATGTGGAAAAATATCATAGATTGCTCTGTGATTCATAATAAGAACTTTGACATTTGTGTAGAAAGGGGTAAAAAGAAATTTATGATTTAACTACTTAGCTTTGTAATCATGTTTCTAAGTATAAAAATCATAACCTTAAAATAGTGATAAATGTAGATCACCACCAATTTATGCAATTTCAGAGATGAAAAATGATTTTTTGTTTGTTTGTTTTCTAGTCCCTCTTACTTTTGGTGTGTCTGGATTACAGAATATTTATATTAGTCCACTGAATTCAAGCCAAAATCCTTTATTTTGAGATAATGTGCTTACATGAGAGTAGAATAAGGACTTAAGGAGAGGTTAATTAAGCAAAGTCAATTTTGAAAGAATATTTAGCCACAAGCTTGCTGGTTTTTTATAGGGCAAGTGTTTTTTATAGGGCAAGTGTTTTTTATAGGGCAACTCCTTGAGCTCTTGGTTGTCTTATCAACAAAAGTTTTAAAGTCTAGTAACTTTATAACTTCACACCTATGAAAGTACCTCATAGGATTGTCCTCACTTTGTACTGGAAATAGAAGAGGTATCTGTCAGAGTAATATAATCAGAACCACATTTCCAGTTACCTGTTTTATCAGTCAAGTGGTAAAGAAGAACAAAATTGTCTTTTAAGTAACCCTTGTCACAAACTTTTAATTCTGAGAATATATAGATGCACTAGTGTTTGTGAGTTTTATAGTAATGGACCAGGTTATCCTGTGTAGAGATTTTTCAACTGTCATTTTTAAATGTACGAGAAATGTCACTATAGAAGAATTGGAGAGTATTTAGCTCATTGAAAGGCATAGAAGAATTGGACTATATTTCGCTCATTAAAAGGCAGAAACAGTAAAATACTAAATATCTTTTTAAAAGATTTAACTGTAGCACTTGTGAATTTGTAAGTTTTCAAACTCAATTATTTTCACATCCATATTCATGATGATGTAGTTTATCTGTAAATGCTACCCACTAAGTTTATTTTGGATGCTCTTGCTAACACCCTGACAAGCACTGAACTTGTAAAGTCATCTTTTCAGTAATATGGAACAAAAGATTTGGTGTAGGAATGGGGATAAGGCAAGAAAAAAAATGATACTGAGGGAAAAGATCAGATATTAATGTTCACATATCAACAAGAAAAGATTTCAGTGGTCAGAAATGAATCAGAAATTTGGGGAAATAAAAATCACAAAATATACTGGTGATTGGGGCACAAAATATTTAATTCATTGTGTTAAATTACCCAGTTATTTCAAAGAAGAAGAAAATTTCCTACTGTATTAGAAATATATTTCTCAAAGATTGTTTGAGATGTTTCTCAAAAATTGAGATATGTTTCTCAAAGATTATACCTTAAAAGGGTGCATTTGCCTCTTTATTTAAAGAAATGGATATGTCTGAGATCACTGAAGGATTAATAATCATGCCTTTTGACCTAGGACTTTGGTTTTGATTAGTTCATTTTCTCTCATTTCTGTGAAGAGACAACATTATGATAGAATGATAAAAATATTAAAACATGGAAACTAGATTTTGGTGACTTTTAGGGCAATCTCTTTAGACACAACTCAATTCAATCAACAAGAGGACATGGACAAACCTACTCCACTTATTAATTTAATTTCTATTTCTCATGTCACCATTTTTTCAGCTTTTTCTTTTCAAAATGCTGACATTTGGGATAAATGTTTGTGTATGTGAAAGAAAGAAAAGAAAGAAAGAATCTATCTAATGTTTAAAAGTGATCATAATCTGTAAAATTGTTTCTTTTTGCAATTCAGTAACATTAGTAACATTTTAAAAAGTACATTCAAATATGTCTAAAAGTAACAATATCAGTTAACAGTTATATCACCAATTTGTTCATTAAATTGGGGAAGTGAGAAGTTTGGATTATTCTTCCACTTTATATTACACTTAACAGAATAGATGGCATGTGTAAACTCTTTCTGTGTTTAATTTTTTTAAGAGGAAAATTCAAGTTTTAAAATGATTAAGAAGCAGTTATTACACCAATGTTCATCATGAAACTAGTCCAATTTTTCCATAGAACTGAAATTTGAGAAACTTAAATTTGTCTTATCTGAGTTCCTTTGACAGCCAGGCCTCCTGGGTGGTATTGGGGAACTGAGGCTTTCCAGGTCACCACACCAGACAGTGAGATATACCTGCTGCCTGTTGATTGGCCTTTCTTACCTCTCCCTAATTTCCATTTTCCACATGTGATTACAGAGAGATGCTAGACCCCCTCATTTGACCACCTGATGCCTGTTGACCAACTCCTGTTCCTTAATCCTACTGTTTTCCTTCCATGCTATATATTAATAAAGCTCCAGCTTTAGTCAGGGGAGAGAGACAGATTTGAGACTGCTCTTCCATCTCTCTGGCTGACATCACGCATCATAATGCCTTTCTTCTCTTACAATACTCCTTGTTTCAGTTATTGGCTTTCTGTGCAGGCAGTAACAGGACCTAGGCCAAATACCTGGCATTCGGCAGCAATAGCAGCATTATTCACAATAACCAAAAAGTGGGATAGTCCAAATGACCATCAACAGATAAATAAATGACAAAATGTGATTTATATATACAATGATATATCCATTCATCAAAACGAATAAAGTTCTAACACATAGTATACCATGGATGACCCTTGAAAACGTGCTGACTGAAATAAGCCAGCCAAAAAAAGACAAATATTGTATGATTCCACTTGTATGAGGTACCTAAAGTAGTCAAATTCATGGAAACAGAAAGTAGAATAGTGGTTCTCAGGGACTGTGGGAAGGAGGAATAGGGAGTTATTGGTTAATGGAGTTTTCTGTTTGGGAAGATGAGAAAGTTCTCAAGATGAATGGTGGTGATGGGCACAACAATGTGAATGTACTTAATGTTACTGAACTCTAAACTTAAAAACTGCTAAAATAGTAAATTTTATATATATATGTATGTATGTGTGTATATATATATAGTTTTAAATTTCAGCTTTTATTTTAGATATAGGGGTACACTTATAGGATTGTTACATAGGTATATTGGACCCAGGTCATAAGTATGGTACCCAATAGGTAGTTTTTCAACCCATGACCCCAACCCTCCCTTCTCTAGTAGTCCATGGTGTTTATTATTCCCATGTTTATGACCATGTGTGCTCAATGTTTGGCTCCCACTTATAAGAGAGAACATGTGGTATTTGGTTTTCTGTTCCTGAGTTAATTCACTTAAGATTATGGCCTCCAGCTCCATCCATATTGCTGCAAAGGACATGATTTCATTATTTCTATGGTTGCATAGTGTTTCATAGTATATATACACATTTTCTTTATTCAACCCACCATCGTTGGACACCTAGGTTGATTCTATGTCTGTGAACAGTGTGATGATGGACATATGAGTGCATGGTTCTTTTTGGTATAATGATCTATTTTCCTTTAGGTACATGTCTAGTAATGGGATTACTGCCTGTGTTTTAAGTTATTTGAGAAACTTCCAAATTTCTTTTCACAGCAGTTGACCTAATTTACATTCCCAACAACAGTGTATAAGCATTCGTTGTTTTTCAGCTTTTTAATATAGCTATTTTGACTGGTATGAGATGGTATTTCATTGTGGTTTTGATTTGCATTTCTCTGATGATTAGTGATGATGAGCATTTTGTAATGTGTTTTATGGCTATTGTATGTCTTCTCTGAGAAGTGTCTGTTCATGTTCTGTACACATTTTTTTTAGTGATTTTTTTTCTTGTTGATTTGTTTAAGTTCCTTATAGATTCTGGATATTATTAGACCTTTGCATAGTTTGTAAATATTTTCTCCCACTCTGTAGGTTGTCTGTTTATTCTGTTGATGGTTTATTTTGCCATGCAGAATAAATGTTAAATTTCAGTTCTTTAGTTTAATTAGGTTCTTTACAACAAAAAATGAAATTGACAAATGAGACCTAATTAAAGAACCGAAATCTGAGGAACTAATTCCCCAAAAGCAATTGCAAAAAAAAAAGAAAAAAAAAATGAAAGTGGCAAATGGGACCTAATTAAAGAGCTGAAATTTCTCATGAACTAGTTAGTTTCTCATGAACTAGTTTCTCAAATTTCAGTTCTTGAGTTTAATTAGGTAGCATTTGTCAATTGCATTTTTTTGCTGTTGTTGCAATTGCTTTTGGAGAATTAGCCAAAAATCCTTTTCCAAGACCAATGTCAAGAGTAGTATTTCCTGTGTTTCCACCTAAGATTTTTGTAGTTCAAGGTCTTACATTTAAGTATTTAATCCATCTTGCTTTAATTTTTGTATATGGTGAAATGTAAGGGTCTAGTTTCATTCTTCTTCATATGGCTAGGCAGCTATCACAGCACCATTTATTTAATAGGGAATCCTTTCCCCATTGTTTTTGTTGACTGTGTTGAAGATCAGATGGTTGTAGATGTGTGACATTATTTCTGGGCTCTCCATTTTGTTTCATTGGTCTGTGTCTGTTTTTGTAATAGTACCTTGCTCTTTTGGTTACTGTAGCTTTGTAGTATAGTTTGAAGTTGGGTAATGTGATGCCTCCAGCTTTGCTCTGTTTGCTTAGGATTGCCTTGTCTATTTGAGCTCTTTTTGGTTCCACATTAATTTTAAAAGTTTTTTCTAATTCTATAGAGAATTTCATTGGTACTTTGATAGGAAGAGCATTGAGTCTGTGAAATGCTTTGGGCAGTATGACCATTTTAATGGTATTTATTTTTCCAATCCATGAGCATTGCATGTTTTCCCATTCATTTGTGTCACATGCCATTTTTTTCAGTAGTGTTTTGTAGTTCTCCCTATATGGATCTTTCACGTCCTTGGTTAGCTATATTCCTAGGCATTTCATTTTGTTTGTGGCTATTGTAAAGGAGACAGTGTTCTGGCCCTGCCACGGTGGCTCACGCCTGTAGTCCCAGCACTTTGGGAGGCCGAGGCGGGTGGATCACAAGGTCAGGAGATCGAGACCATCTTGGCTAACATAGTGAAACCCCATCTCTACTAAAAATACAAAAAAATTAGCCTGGCGTGGTGGCGGGCTCCTGTAGTCCCAGCTATTCGGGAGGCTAAGGCAGGAGCCTGGGGTGAACCTGGGAGGCGGAGCCTGCAGTGAGCGGAGATCAGGCCACTGCCCTCCAGCCTGGGCTACAGAGCGAGACTCCGTCTCAAAAAAAAAAAAAAAAAAAAAGAAAGAAAGAAAGAAAGAAAAAGAGAGACCGTACTCTGGATTTGACTCTCAGCCTGGATTTTATCATTCTACAGAGATGCTACTGATTTTTGCACATTGAGTTTGTATCTTGCTAAAATCTTTTATCAGTTCTGGTAACCTTTTGGCAGAGTCTTTGGGGTTTTCTAAATATAGAATAATATCATCAGCAAAGAGAGATCGTTTAACTTATCCTTTTCCTATTTGGATACTTTTTATTTCTTTCTCTTCTCTAATTGTTCTCTCTAGGACTTCCATTATTGTGATGAATAGGAGTGGTGAAAGTGGGTATCCTTGGTTTGTTTTAGTTCTCAAGGGGAATGCTTCTAGGTTTTGCCTTTTCAGTATGACTTTGGCTGTGATTTTGTCATAGACAGCTCTTATTATTTTGAGGTATGTTCCTTCGATGCCTCGTTTGTTGAGAGATTTTTTCAAGAAAGAGATATTGGATTTTACTGAAAGCTTTTTCTGCATCTATCGAGATGATCACATGATTTTTGCTTTTAATTCTGTTTATGTGGTGAATCATATTTATTGATTTGTGTATATCGAACAAACCTTGTGTCCCAGGAATAAAGCTTACTTGATCATGGTGAACTAACTTTTTGATGTACTGCTGAATTTGCTTTGCTAGTCTTTTGTTGAGGTAATTTTTAATCTATGTTCCTCAGGTATGTTTTCCTAAAGTTTCCTTACTGTGTTGTGTCTCTGCCAGATGTTGGTATTTAGCTGATGCTGGCTTCAAAGAAGGAGTTAGGGAGGAGTCTCTCCTCCGCATTTTTTTGGAACAGATTGAGTAGGATCGATAACAGTTATTCTTTGTAAATCTGGTAGAATTAGGCTGTGAATCCATCTGGTCCAGGGCTTTTTTTGGTTGGTAGATTCCTTATTACTGATTCAATTTCAGAGCTTGATATTGGTCTATTCAGAGTTTCAATCTCTTCCTCATTCAATCTTACAAGGTTGTATGTTTCCAGGAATTTATCCATTTTCTCTAGGTTTTCTAATTTGTGTGCAAAAAGTTAAATAGTATTCTCCGAGGATCTTTTGTATTTCTGAGGGGTCAACTGTAATGCCATTTTTGTCATTTCTGATCGCACTTATTTGGATCTTCTCTTTTTTTTTTTTGTCTTTGTTAATCCAGCTAGCAGTCTGTCAGTCCTGTTTATATTTCTGAAGAACCTATTTATGACTTTACTGATCTTTTAAATTTAAATTTATTTTTTCTTTTCATAGTGTTGGTGTCTTGCTATGTTGCCCAAGCTGGTCTCAAACTCCTGGTTTTAAGCCATCCTCCCACCTCAGCCACCCAAAGTCCTGGGATTACAGGCATGAGCCACTGTACTCGACCTCATAGATATTTTGTATGCATTTTCCCATCTTAACTTTGTTATGTTTTTCTCTAATTTTAGTTATTTATTTTCTTATGCTTTGGGGTTGGTTTTCTCTTTTGTTTTCTCTTTTTTTTTTTCTTCTAGTTTGTTTAGGCTCAAAGTTAGTTTGTTAATTTGAGATCTTTCTAACTTCTTGCTGAAAGTCTTCAGGGGTATAAATTTTCCTCTTACCATTGCTTTGGGTACATCCTAGGGATTTTGTTAAGTTGCATCCCTATTTTCATTAATTTCAAATAATTTTTTGATTTCTGACTTAATTTCAATGCTCACACACAAGTTATTTAAAATCAAATTGTTTAATTTCTATGTATTTGTGTAGTTTTGAGAAATCTTGATATTGAATTCTATTTTTATTTTACTGTGGTCCACAAGTATGCTTGCTATGGTTTCAAGTTTTTTAATTTATTGAGATTTTCTTGATGATCAGACAGGTGGTTGATCTTAGAATACATTCTGTGTGCAGATGAAGATGTATGTTCTGTGGTTGTTGGGTGGAGTGTTCTGTAGATGTCTATTAGGTTCAATTAGTCAAATGTTAGGTTTAAATCCAGAATTTCTTTGTTAGTTTTCTGCCTTGATGATCTGTCTGATGTTGTCAATGGGGTGTTGAAGTCTCCCATTATTATTATATTTTTGGCTAAGCCTTTTTTTTTACGTCAAGAAGAACTTGTTTTATGAATCTGGGTATTCAATTGTTAGGTGCATATATATTTAGGATAGTTAAGGCTTCTTGTTGGATTGGACCCTTTATAATTATGTAATGCCCTTCATTGTCCTTAATTTTTATTGGTTTAAAGCTTGTTTTTCTTTTTTTTTCTTCCCGATATAAGAATAGTGACTGTGGCTCTCTTTTGTTTTCCATTTGCATGGTAGACCTTTTTCTATCCTTTGATTTTGAGCATGTGGTTGCCATTACATGTGAGATGAGTCTCTTGAACAACAGATGGCTGAGTCATTTCTGTTTACCAAGACTGCCACTCTGCGTCTTCTAAATTGGATGTTTAGTCAATTTACATTCAAGGTTACTTTTGATATGTGTGATTTTGATCCTGTCACCGTGTTGTTAACTGGCTGTTATGTAGACTTAATTGTCTAGTTGCTTTATAGTGTCCGTGGGCTATGTGCATAAGTGTATTTTTGTGGTAGCAGGTGTTCTTTTGATTTCATGTTTAGTACTCCCTTCAGAACCTCTTATAAGGCTGGTATAGTTGAAACATATTCCCTTAGCATTTGCTTATTTGGGAAGGATTTCATTTCTCTTTTACTTATGAAGTTTAGTTTAGCCAGATATGAAATTCTTGGTTGGAATTTCTTTTCTCTAAGAACACTGAAAATAGGCCCCCAATATCTTTTGGCTTGTAATGTTTCTGCTGAGAGGTCTGGTACTAGCCTAATGGGGCTACCTGTACGTAACTTAACCTTTCTCTCTAGTTGCCTTTAAGACTTTTTCTTCTGTATTGACTTCAGTGAATCTGATGACTATGTGCCTTGGGGATTGGTCCTCTTGTATAATATCTAGCTGGGGTTCTCTGTATTTCTTGGATTTGCCTGTCAATCTCTTAGTGAGATGAGGGAAATTTTCACAAACTGTATACTTAGGTATATTTTCCAAGTTGCTTATTCTGTCTCCTTGCTCAGGAATGCTAAAGGGTCATAGATTTGGTCTCTTTACATAATCTTACATTTCTCAGAGGTTTTGTTCATTTTTCTTAATTCCTTTCTCATTATTTTTGTCTGACTGACTTGACTCGAAGAACCAGTCTTCAAGCTCTAGATTCTTTCTTCAGCATGGTCTATTCCATTGTTAATACTTCCAATTGTATTACACAATTATTATAGTGAGTTTTTCAGCTCTAGAAGTTCAGTTTGGTTCTTTCTTAAGATTGTTATTTTGCAGCCTGGGTAACATGGCAAAATCCTTTCTCTACAAAAAAATACAAAAAATCAACTGGGTGTGGTCACGTGTACCTAAACCTGGCAGGTTGAGGATGCAGTAAGCCCTGATTGTGTGACCACACTCCAGCCTGGGTGACAGAGTGAGACCCTGTCTCAAAGAAAAAATAAAAAATGATGGCTATCTTGTCTTTCAGCCCTTGGGTCACCTTACTGGATTCTGTGGATTCTTTTGATTGGGTTTCAGCTTTCTCCTGAATCTTGATGACTTTCCTTGCCATCCAGCTTTTGAATTTTATGCCTGTCATTTCAGCCATTTTAGAATGGTTAAGAACCATTGCTGGGGAGCTAGTGGGCTCATTTAGAGGAAAGGGGACACTCTGGCTTTTTAGATTGCCTGAAATTTCTTGTGCTGATTCTTTCTCATCTGGAAGAATTGGTGTTCCTTTAACTGTGGTTTAAGTTGAGTATATGCAGTTGGCTTCATTTCTGGATGCTTCTAGATGCCCAGGGCTCTGTAAAGGAACTTTATATTTGGGTCAATTCTTGCCCTTGGTTTCACAGGTGTATATATTAGTGGGATAAATTTTTGGTGTTGTAGGTTGAATTGGAATCCAGTAGATCACACTTAAGAATAATGGCCAGTAGCTAAGCTAATACCCAGTCACATGACTCTTTTGTACTACCTTGTATTCACAGGCATGCTCTGTGGTGGCAGGGGAGAGAGACAGCCCCCTCACCAGTCCATTCCTGGGCCTTGGGGGAGCCCCTCTGATGGCTGCTGCTACACCCACATTTTTTTGTTAGGTGCTTCGTGTAGTGGGGCCCCCTTGGGCAGAGGCTGTGGTAGGGAGATGTGAACATACTCTCTGAAATGGCCTTGAGGAGGAAGGCACACTGTGTTCCCTCTCTGTCCCAGGAACCCATGCATCTCACCCTTCTCAGTGTTCTGAGGATGGGGGCTCCTTCTCCACTTAAGTGCCAGCCACAGATCTTGGCTTTGTACTCTTGAGCTGCCCGCTACAGCCCTGGGGACACCGGGATGTTGGCTTGGGTCTGGGTTCTGGTAGTGGTGAGAGATCCAGTGTGTTCCAGGGTCCTCAGGAAAGTACTTAGGTGCAGTAACTCACTAAGGGTGTGCTGCAGGGGCTGCACTATGTACCCATTCCTGCAGGGAAGCTAGGCATAGACCCTATGAGGGAGCAGCAGGCAGAAGAGCTTGCAGAGCAGATGCCTCCAGTCCTGTGGTGAAACTGGCCCCGCATCTGCTGGCTTAGAGGTCAGCTGGGGCCTCCACCTCCTGGAGGGGAATGGCGAGCCCTGGGGGATGGGCTTCTGTCCTCACTCTCTGCAGGAGAGCCCAGTGTGCAAAAGCTCCCAGGCTCCATCTGTCCAATGGCCTGTCTCTGCCTGCTCCCTAGGGAGATCCCCTGCTAGAAGTCCATGTCCATGGGGGATACAGAGTCCTCTGTAGCTAAGATTCCAGAGGTCTGCAGCAAGAGTGGACTGTCCTTCAGTTCCCCCACTCACCCTTTTCTCAGAAGCCAATTGGAGCTGGAACTAGCCCTGGCATTAGGGTATCCTACACAGGATTCCCAGCTTCATCCCTCTTCCGCCTTGGTTCTTGCATCACTTCTCCATCCACTCTCAGCATTTTCTCTCTGAAGATCTGCCCAAATTATGGTGGTTTACTTGATAATTCAGTCTCTCTCAGTAGGAATGGCATTTTTGGGACTGCATCTAGTTGGTCACTTTGTGTTCAATTTGAAGAATGTTTAGGACATGTTTTGCTGGACAGCTCTTCAAAGCACACTGCTGAGCACTTCTACTGGGCCCATTTTGAGACTGAAATTGTAGAGTTTTTGAGAAAATAAATGTGAGCTAAAAGCTTGAATAGACATTCTCATTTCAATATTTGTCATTTAAAGCATCCCTCATTATTATCAATATAAAGTGAAAATGCCATACCCACAGTCATGTTGCCATTCATTTTCTCTACTGAGCTAAAGACTCACAGAAATAGGATTTTTATAGTAGCCTCCAGAGACACTGAAGTGATAGTGCTATCTGCATCCAAAATAAGAATGTATCTACCACTGGCAAAATGAATTAGTATGACTAAAACTCAAATGAATCTCATTTCTACCCCCTCCTCTCTTTCAGAGTACTTATCTCATTTTATTGTTATTGCTTTATAAATTTCCTGCCTTTGACGTTGTAAGCTAAGCAAGGGAACAGTCTATATACACATTATTTTACATTGTTTTCACAGTACTTAGTACAATGTCTGGTTCATGGTAAACTGTTAATAAGTATTTATTGAATGTGTGTGTGAGTGAATAATAAAATGAATCATACCATGATCTCAGTTGCTAAAATAATGCACAATTAAATGGAGGGCAAAAATTTTACACTAGAAAACTAAAGCCCACAATATAAATAATCAAGTGATCCACTTTTCAAACAATGGTCAATGACTGAACAAGCAATATTTAACCTATTGGGAAATTTTAAAGTTTAGTAATTAGTTAATCCTTCAAAAAGCATTTATTGAACACCTATTATGTACTAGTTCCTGGGATAAGCTCTATGATACTAATTTCTAACAGAAGCAGTACTCAACTCCCACTTCCATCCCCAGTTGTGTTTTGCAAATTATTTGATTTTTCTTTTTGCTATCATGATACTTGGTGGCCAGGAGCCAAGCATTCTAGATATGTTACAATTTGTAGGATAGTCCTTCACAATGAAGAATTATTCCAGGTTCCACAGGATTTTGAAATATTTTGCAAGATATTTAAGTGCTATATTTCACTCAATATAAGATATCATGGATTTTAAGATGTGCTCTAATTATATATGTAACTGAGAAGGAAGAACACTGCAAATCATACTATGACACAATTCCTTCAGTATAGTTCTACACAACACATGTGTCAGTCTCAACAGCTCTTGCTCTTCTGAAATTTCTTTTAACTACTCTGAGCAATCTACAAATTCTCCTCCTTTTTGTTACTCAGATTGATCTACAAATTCTTCTGCCTTCTGTTGCACTGAATGGCATATGATAGTTAATCTTTGCATATATTTCATGATGAAAATGTAAGGTGACGTTTATTCATGGTGTCTTCTTTTTTTAATAAAAAAAGTTCTTGGCCGGGCGCGGTGGCTCACACCTGTAATCCCAGCACTTTGGGAGGCGGGCAAATCACAAGGTCAGAAGATCAAGACCATCCTGGCTAACACAGTGAAACCCCATCTCTACTAAAAGTACAAAAAATATTAGCCAGGCGTGGTGGCGGGTGCCTGTAGTCCCAGCTACTCGGGAGGCTGAGGGAGGAGAATGGTGTGAACCCGGGAGGCGGAGCTTGCAGTGAGCCAAGATTGCGCCACTGCACTCCAGCTTGGGTGGCAGAGCGAGACTCCGTCTCAAAAAAAAAAAAAAAACGCTCTAGCCGTTCGAGGTTCCTCTGGGAAAAATATTGAATGATTGTTATTCTTCCAATGACGAATACTTTGTAAGTTCAAAATGATGTCCACTGTCCTGCTTCCATGCTTGTGAATAATTATTTTTATTGATGTTGATTCATAGTATAATGTCTTTAAATGACATTTTATATAGCAATTAAACTCAACACATGTAATATCTGCAAAGCTGATAACCCAATTGAAGTAATGAGAATATGAACAACTCTGCTCAAGTTTCCTCATCTCCGCTGCAACCTGATTGAAAGAGACTGTAAGAAGCCATTGACTGTAAGATGAATTTTGTAATTTCAAAAAGGTTAAAATGTGTCTAGAGACAATAGATGTAAGATTTATTTTTGTAGTTATTAGAGTCCAGAGTCTAACTCCATTTAACTCAAATATGCTGAGTTTTTCAAGAATGCAAATATACTATGTAAATCACAATAAGATTACCCTTGGCTTTGTTCAGAACTTACAGAGGTTATTCATCCTTCTGGAAAGGCTATTTGCGATACAGTATTTGAGTCTCTTAGGTCACATACCTATAACTGTGTTACGAGCTACTATATTCAATGTGATTCTTCATATAGTCGCAAACATCTGACTAATTTAAGACTTGTCTTCGTCAATGATTTAGTCTCATTTATTATACATAATTTTCTTATTGCTCTTATACTACGCTGAGGGCATTTTGTCAATTTATTCGAGAACAGAATGCTGATTTATAATATTTATAGAAATATATAAAACATATTTCAAAAGACTATAACTACATTGCATATTGTGGTTGATAATATTTAAATGCTGCTATAGTGATATTGTTTATACAACACTTAACACCTTCTTCATACAGATGTAGGTTTGAAATGCATGTATTTTTTGAGGGTAATAAACTTTCAATCTTCTTAAGATTCTTAAGAATTTTTACACATTCCTAATCACATTAATAGTATTGTTTTTCTAAAAAGGTGGACCTTTCTTCCTAAAAAAATTATCCCCAGTGGAAGCTGTTCTTAATGATGCATGGTAACTGATAGGATACTAATGGGGTTTTGACCTAGTTCTTTTTTTCATTTGAAGCACAAACAAAAAACTCACTGGGGCAGACTATCTCCAAAAGACTGATCAAACCCTGAAAATATGCAAAGGCATTTCAGACAAACATTTCTAACTTTAATAGTTAGATGAATGCTATAGCTTTCAATCTGAATATCTTCAGCTTTAACATCACTAATTATCTTAACTTTTTGAATGTTCTGAACTTGGAGAAAGGTCTAATTAATTTTCAGTGGCTCAGTGAGATTTAGGTATATATGAGCATTGTCCAAAATACGTACAGTCGCTTGGCATGGGATATGTGATGCCAAAAGGCACGAGGGCCCCACATTTCCTGACCCCTGGTAAAGTTCACTGTCTGCCGTTAAACTGGCAACTGACCTGACACCAGAGCTATCAAAGGGAGATTTGTTTTTTGAGTTCTACGCACACTTGATGATTCTTTTGTCATTGTGGTTGGTTTTCATTGTGTCAATAACTTTTGGCAGTTGGTCTACTCCTTAACCTGAATAATCAGGATTCATCTCTTTGCATTCTGTCTCAAATGTCTCCACTGATGTCTTCCATAAGCTGGTTCCAAATTTGCATCTCCTGGTGGGGAATCCCAGACTGCCCCAAAAGATTTTGAGATCCATTGGCATTCCAGGTTTTTACTCCCTTGGAGATAATTACTTAGCATCTGTGGATAAATTGTATATATAACACAGTACTACAGTAACTCCTCCAAACACCTCTGCAGGATACATGTTTGGTTGCCAGCAAAGAAAACTCTTCTGTTCAAGGTACTGCATGCTGAACATGCACAGGGTGCTGGTGAGTCCTCCTCCTGAAGCCAGGGCAAAATGTGCTTAATCTTCCCTGGGTACTGCATTTGGCCTCAGAGGTGCAGCCCTGGCTTCTGGTCCAAGAAGGTGAATGCTAAGAATCTGTGCTACACTCTTACTGCAAAAGACATCAGGCCTCTTGATATTTTGAGCGTGTTTTTATGTAGGATATATTAACTATGGATTTCATTTTAGGAGAGTAAAAGGACTAAACATACTTATAAATAGGAGGGCTTAGTCTGGTAAGATTGAGAACCGCTGAACACAGATATGCTATTCCTGCTAATAGTGTCACTGAAGAGTAGACTCAGACAATTGCAGCAAAATGGGAAAGGTTTGGCGATAGTGGTAAGCACACAGTGCTATAAACGCACACAGGAGGGCACTTAGGATGGACCGGGGAAGGGCCAGGCAGGGTTCCCTAGGAGAGGTGATTTTTGAGCTGGCCTACAGAAATATTTGGAGTTATCCAGGTAAATGAAGGTTATTCTAGTTAGATGAAAAAATGCCTTGGAGGTGTGAGATGGCATAGCATTTATAAAGACCTACAAATGGATGAGGCAGTTGAATCAAGGGAAATAGTAGTGTTTTGATTGAATAAGATGCCAGGTTGTTCATAGGCAATTATTGCTCCTCCCTCCTGAGACTCCATTAAAATGAAATAAATTGTTTCCCCTTCCCTCCTACTCCCACATACAGTCGGTGTAAATCCACAGAGAAAAAGGGAATGAGAGAGGGGATGTTAGTAGATGAAAGATTGTTACAGTTTGTGAATTTAGGAAGTTCAGAGAAGCAGAAATGTTATTTAAAATGCTTAAAAATAAGTATGGTGCAGGGCCCAAGCAATCAGAAAGAACTGCCTGTTGTCATGCAGAAGAGTTTCCTGGGGACCCTCTGCTGAGCCAGGGGTGGGCTGCACAGTCTCTGTGACCCTTGGCTTCTCTAGATGTACCCTCCACTAAACTTTTAGAGCTGAGAGGACTCCCTTGCTTTTTGACTACCTGATGGTTCAGCTAAAGGAGGCATCAGAGGTATCAGGATCATTATTCTACTGGTTCTTTCCCTGCTGAGCCATGGTTTTGTGTGCCTGCTATCCTCTACCTAGGACCACAGTTTCTGTAGGGTAATCTATTCTATAGCTATAGCTCTGCTTGGTTGCACCAACAGTTTCCTTTCTTGCCTCTTCAGGCTTAGAGGAAGTAATAGCTTTCTAATCTTGATGATTCTGGTGTCTTGCCCCATCCCTTGTTGGTTGGTTTCCCTTAACCCTCTTCATGCCGCTGTAAATGGTCTCTTCATTAAATCCTTCAATGATCCCATTTTCTGTGCACCATCTGCTTCCTGTGAAGAGTTCGTGTGGGTGCATGTGGAAACGGGGTTTCCCAGGGAGAGGATAAGGTGGCGGGGGGTGTGCAAGGGATTCCGGAGAGGTAGCTAATAACCAAGAAGGACAACAGTATTTCTAATTTCATGAACTGTCGTGGCTAACCTGGTGAATGTCAGTTAGATATCAGTTCTGGATAGGATACAAATTATGTACTTATCAGAATAGAAGCTTCTACAGAAGAAGAAGGGCTTTGTTTTTGTCCCCTCAAATGCACAAAGGGTCAGGATGGCATATATTTCAGAATATAGGAAGTAAAGTCCAGAACTAAAAATGGTACCAACAAAGGAATGGTTTACATGTCTGAATATGGAACTGGAATCTCAGCTCTTATTTCTATCCAATAACTAGTTGAACCAATAGCTAGATGGGTAGCTTTCAGACAAAAGATTGTAGGTTCTTTCTCTATAGGAATTAAAGAGTGAATACTTGAGATTAAGGGAAAATTTAGGAATATTGATTGAAAAGCTGCACTCAAGGATGGTTGTTCTCTATTCCTTTATTCCCATCCAGCCTTTTTTGCACATATTCCAGTCAGGAGACTGGAGAACTCGTCTGGAAAATAGAATGGCTTCAGGGAAAAGTTCTTCACATATTGATGTTTAGAAATCACCAGTGAAAATGTGGCTCTCCCCCCCTTGTCAATCCAAAGTGAAACATGTGAGTTGACATACTTCATCCATATTGGAAAGCTGCCTGTTAGCTTTTTAAGCTTTCATTTTTAATATGTACTCATGGCATAAAAGTAAGCCTCATAAATTAGAAACAAACAAGTAAAATAAACATATAGAGAAAGTGCCCAGACCAAAAAAATGCATAAATCAGAATTAATCTCTCCCCAATAAAAATTTCACAGCTCCAACTAAAACTTTAAGGTTTGTGAGAACATGTTGTAACTGTTTAAAAAGTCCCAGAAAGCAACTTTAAAAATTAACATACAGGTAAGTTAAAAAATCAGGTGGCTAGAATAAAAAAAGAGAAGGTTTGGAACATAAAGTCAAGAAAATTTCTCAAAATATAATAAAAACAGAGGTGGAGGCCAGACATGGCAGCTCATACCTATAATCCCAGCACTTCGGGAGGCTAAGGTGGGCGGATCACCCAGGAGTTTGAAACTAGCCTCGCCAACATGGCAAAACCCCATCTCTACTAAAAAAAAAAAAAAAAAAAAAAAAAGTCAGGTGTGGTGGTGCACGCCTGAAGTCCCAGCTACTGGGGAGGCTGAGGCATGAGATCATGGAGGTGGAGGTGGAACTTGCAGTGAGCCAAGATCACACCACTGCGCTCCAGCCCGGGAGACAGAAAAACATAGGTAGAAGACCGGGTGCTGTGGCTCACGTCTGTAATCCCAGCACTTTGGGAAGCCAAGGCTGGCGGATCATGAGGTCAAGAGATCGAGATCATCCTGGCTAACATGGTGAAACCCCGACTCTGCTAAACATACAAAAAATTATCCAGGTGTGGTGGCATGTGCCTGTAGTCCCAGCTACTGGGGAAGCTGAGGCAGGAGAATCACTTGAACCTGGGAGGCAGAGGTTTCAGTGAACTGAGATCATGCTACTGCATGCCAGCCTGGCAATAGAGCAAGACTGTCTCAAAAAAGAAAAAATAAATAAATAAAACAGAGGTGGAAAATATTAGAAAAAGGAAGATACTTAGAAAATAAATATAGGAAGTTCCACATCTGACTAAGCTCCAAAAAGAAAGAAAAAATAATGAAAATGGAAGGAAGAAAATGATAAAAATAAAATACAATAAAATATTTTACAACTGAAGTGTATTAATATCCAGATGTAGAAGCCTTACCAAGTTGCCAGTGCCAAGAATGGAAACGACCCACACGAGGGCACTTCATAGTGAAACTGCAGAGCACAGACATAAAGACAATTTCAGAATACAGATGTAAATACCTTCTGAGTGTTAGAAAAAAAAGACACATGTAAAGGACTAGGAATCAGAATAGCGCCAGACATCTCAAAGAAAGTCTAAGAACGAGAGAGTAGAAGATGGTTTTCAAAATTATGAGGAAAAGCCCACTCTATCTATCTATCTATCTATCTATCTATCTATCTATCTATCTATCTATCTATCTATCTATCTATCTATCTATCCATCCAGCCACCCTTTTATCCACTCATCTACCCATCCCACTCTATCTATCTATCTATCTATCTATCTATCTATCTATCTATCTATCTATCTATCTATCTATCTATCTATCTATCCATCCAGCCACCCTCTGTCTGTCTATTGGTCTATCATCTGTCATCTGTCTATCTTTATGTATCTTACTGAGAACTTGATACTTAACAATGAAAAGGGCAGATGAAGACCTCCTCATGGAACCTTTGTTAAGCAATTAATGGAGGATATGTTCCAGCAAAATACGGGAATAAGTCAAGTAAGAGGAAAGCATAAGCTTTGCACGGTGGGAGTATGGTAGCCAGTGAGGTTTATCCCGGGTGTGATTATTGCTAATTGATAACGTTTCCCAATACCCCACCATGACAACTTGAAACATAGTCGGTATTGGCGATTTTTGATAGTCTCTAGTGACCAATATTTAAAAAAAGAAAATGAGGCAAACATAGTATCTAGGGAACCATATCTCTAACAAAGGAGAAAAGCAAAAGAAGTACCTGGCTGAAAACCGTTCAGAGGGCCTACAGAGAAACCATCCTTGTTCAGAGCAGGAGAATGAAGGTCCCCGTGATGCAGAACTCTATCCAGAAAAAAAGTAGACCCAAGGGAATGGATGAAATTGTCAGTGGTAACTTAGAGATGAAGGAAAGTATTAACGATATTTAAATGAAAATTATGCAAGCAAAAAAAAAAAAAAAGAATTTTAAAAAAAATTGACACAATAGTAAACAAAAAGTTCTGTAGAAAATAACGTCTTGATCCTCTTCCTAAACCGGTGCTCAGCAAGGAGAAGGCCATGTTAATTTTGAGTGCCAAGATCAGGGAGCCCAATGACAAGAAGCTTGATGAGTTCGAGTCGGGCATCTCCCAGGCTCTTCTGGAGCTGGAGATGAACTCAGACCTCAAGGCTCAGCTCAGGGAGCTTAATATTATGGCAGCCAAGGAAATTGAAGTTGGAGATGGTCGAAAAGTTATCATCTTTGTTCCCGCTCCTCAACTGAAATCTTTCCAGAAAATCCAATTCCAGTTAGTAGCAAATTGGAGAAAAAGTTCAGTGGGAAGCATGTTGTCTTTATTGCTCAGAGGAGAATTCTACCTAAGCTAACTCGAAAAAGTCATACAAAAAATAAGCAAAAGCATCCCAGAAGCCGTGCTGTGATAGCTGAGCACGACCCAATCCTTGAGGACTTGGTCTTCCCAAGGAAATTGTGGGCAAGAGAATCCGCGTGAAACTGGATGGTAGCCTGCTCGTAAAGGTTCATTTGGACAAAGCACAGCAGAACAATGTGGAACACAGGGTTAAATTTTTTTCTGCATCTTGGCTAGCATAGAGAAACCCTGTCTCTACTAAAAATACAAAAATTAGCCAGGAATGGTGGCGGACGCCTGTAGTCCCAGCACTTTGGGAGGCTGAGGTGGGCGGATCACGAGGTTAGGACATGGAGACCATCCTGGCTAACACAGTGAAACCGCCTCAACTAAAAATACAAAAAAATTAGCCGGACATAGTGGCGAACGCCTGTAGTCCCAGCTACTCGGGAGGCTGAGGCAGGAGAATGGTGTGAACCCGGGAGGCGGAGCTTGCAGTGAGCTGAGATTGCGTCACTGCACTCCAGCCTGGGCGACAGAGGGAGACTCCGTCTCAAAAAAAGAAAGAAAGAAAGAAAGAAAAAATCTGATGTCTATAAGAAACTCATGGGCAAAGATGTTAACTTTGAATTACCGGAGTTTGAATTGTAAACAAAAATGACTAAAGAAAATATTTTCACAGTTAAAAAAAAAAAAAGAAAAAATAATAATGCTTTGATAACTTTTTCTTTGCAACGAGTTATATTTTCTGAATCAGATTATATTGATTCAACTAAAAGTAGCTTTTAACTATATTTAAGAAATAAGAGAGAGGAGGTGGGAGTATAGGAGTTAAATGTGTGTGTCATATATGTAAATTTAAAGATAAAGTCTGAAGTATTGATAAATCTAGATAGAGAAGTATAAATGTATGTAGCAGAGACTTCTACAGGTCTCCCAGAAGCTGTCTCCCCTTGTCCAACAGGAGGCTTTGGCACATGGCTGGCCAGTGCAAGCAGTACTTCTCCACCCTCCCGGCTGGGATGAAGTTTTGGCTCATGAGTTGTATGTACACGTTTCATGACAGCAACTAGAATCCTTGAAAGAACAGTATGCCCATGTGCCTTTGCCTTTTTCTCCATCTTGATGTCTAAAACATAGATTCTACC
This sequence comes from Colobus angolensis palliatus, assembly GCF_000951035.1. Lineage (NCBI taxonomy): Eukaryota > Metazoa > Chordata > Mammalia > Primates > Cercopithecidae > Colobus > Colobus angolensis. The sequence goes on from NW_012117354.1 coordinate 1,576,865, forward strand.
ACAGACCGTGAGGACAGAGGCCACATTCTAGTGGCAGTGGAATGTGAACAGGGAGAAGTCTGGCTCTTTATACTGCAAGTTATTTTATGTAAGACAAAAAACAAAAACAAAAACAAAAACCCTGTTTCTCTTATTTGAGGCATGGCATTGAACTTGTCAGAGCCAAACCTAAACTCTTTCAGCATAGTATGAGAAATATGGAGGAAATATCCAGAACCATCTGAAATAATAAAAAATGGTTGTCTCTGGAGAGTATATTTGACACTAAAGAGGGACAAAGGAAAGAGCTACTGTTTCCATTATAAACTTCTGCAATAATAAGCCTAATATGAAATTGCTGTTTAGTAGACTGAAATTGGTTGAATATCAGCGATTTACTATGCTTCGATCTAATATATATATTTTAAACTAGGTGCATGTATTGGTATGATTAAAATATTTTTGAATACAAAAGAAAGAAAGAGGAGACTGGGTAAGTAGACAGGAATCTAATCTTGAAAGACCTGCTGTGTCATAGTGAGAGTCTGTGGTTTAATGTGATCAGATTGGTGTTTTGAAGATGACTCCTACAGTAAAATGGAGAATATACTTTATAGTAAAGCTCCATTATTTAGTAGCTATAGTAAATAATTTTAAAAGGTGCCTTTATAAATCAATCAAGACAACAAATAATGAAAACTAAACTAAGGCTGTTGCAGAGACGATCAGGTTAAGAAACAGGTTATCAATCAGAGAAAGAGAGCAGGAGATGGAAGAGAGACAGTTTGGGAATGTGGTTAAGAATCTGGATCTGAAGTCCCTTGGACAGTCTGTTACCCTATGTGTGGCTTTGGCAAGGTTCTATAATCACGCTGTGCTTCCCGTTCTCATTTACAGAATGGGGATAACAATTGTACCTCCTTTTTACAGTTGTGGTGAACATTACATGCAAGAGCACATATGAAAATCAAACAGAAGTGGTGAGAGTACACGTTCTTGTCTTTTTCTGCTTCTCAAGGGGAATGCTTCCAGCTTCTCCCATTCAGTATGATGCTGGCTGTGAGCTTGTCATAGATGATTCTTGAGTATACATGGACATAAAGATGAGAACAAGAGACACTGGGGACTACTAGAGGAGGGAGGGCAGTGGGGAAGCAAGGGTTGAGAGACTAACTGCCGTGTACTATATTCACTACCTCAGTAATGGGATTACTCATACACCAAACCCCAGTGGCACACAATTTACCATGTAACAAACCTGCACATGTACACCCTGAACCTAAAACAAAAGTCAGAAAAAAAGGAAAAGTAACAAACTACCTGGTGCAGAATAAATACTGAATAAATGTGAGCTACTATTATTACTATAGGTTGCTTCATCCGTTGGAGGAAGCGCAGGAGAAGGCACAGACTGGGTGGTGGTAAGATACTAAGCTCTATTCTGGAATGTGACTTTTGAGGTACTGGCTATCTAAGTGGATTTGTCTGATAAAGAAGATTGACAGGACAGAAGTTGTGCTACAAATAGGATTCATTGGGACCCAGGTGGAATTTGAAGCTATGGGAATGAATTCATTCTACATCTAAGAGGAGTATGTAGAGTGAGGAGAGAGAAGAAAAAAATAGAAACACCAATATTCAAGGAAAAGGGAGGCTTCCAAGGAAATTAAGAATAACAAACCAGAGATTTGGGAGAAGGGCAAGTGGAGAATATTGGGAAGTAACAATTTCCAGGAGTGTTTCGCATGCCCAAACTGGAACGGGATGTAGACAGGTCCCTTGGCTTTAGCAACTAAGTGGGTGATCACCATGTTGGTGGTCCAAGGAGCTCAGGAGTCAGAAGGAAGAAAGCAGAGGTGCTGCCAAACATGATGAAAGCAAACTGAATCACTGGGGACAGAGTCTTCTTTCTAGAAGCTTGTCTGGGAATGAGAAAACTGGAAGAGATTTGAGAGTGTTTGCACATGTAAATAAATAAGACTTCAGAGAGGATGGAAAAAAAAAAACACCATAAAATAAATAGCACACATGAAAAAGCAGGGTCCCTGAGATCTGTTCTCTTCTGATTTTCCATTTTGCCTTCTCAAATAAGTAGAATGTGTGACAACAAAAAGACGAGTTACGATTCTTGGTACTTAATTATATAAGATCTGTTTCAAAGCCTCATGGGAGAGTGTTTTGTCCTGTTATATATTCTTTTTCTGTATCCTTTCCTAAAAAGTAATAACAACATATGCAAAGAAACACAGAGAGAGAAATCAATCTGAAATGACATTGCATGTCTAGAGATTATTTTCTATACTCAAACAGAAATAGCTCTTTTTGATAGCTTTTCCTATTAACATGCCACTTTAAGGAAGAATAGGAAAGTACTGTGCTTCACAGTCAGAAAACTGCTTTCTATTTTAACTCCTTCAAAAAGTAATGAGTAATTTCATCTGTCTACAAAACTACATGTGTGTGTATGTGTATGTTTAAAAAGTCCCGGAGGTCAAAATAAGTCTTTATATAATTAGAAATTTTGTGACCTTTCAATAGAAAATAATCACAAATAATGGAATAAAATATGTTTTTTGATCTCAGGTGTGACAAAGGCATTTCTTATAGCAAGAAGTAAAGGCGTACAGCCACTGGAAGGTGGCTGCTGTGCTGTGGTTTCTGTTCCTGTAGCCTTGTTTAGTAGCCACTGTAAATAGAAACAGTGCGCATAGGAGAACGGATGCACTTTTCTGCATCAGCATCAGACTGCTCCCAGGAAATGAATGGCCATTGTAGCTGAGCATAAGAACTGAATAATTATTCTTAAATTATTTTCAATGCATATACTGCTCGACATGTAAGGGAATGGTTGTTTACATGTATCACTTTTAGAAAAGTGAAGTAAAGCTCAATAAGAAATTTGCTGCAACATGGATCGAACTGGAGGTCATTATGTTAAGTAAAATAAGCCAAGCTCAGTTTATTTGCATGTTCTCACTCATATGTAGGAACTAAAATAAATGACTTACATAAAGGTAGAGAGTAGAATGGTGGTTACAGAGGCTGGGAAGGGTAGCAAGGATGAAGAACACTTGGTTAAGGGGTACAAAAATACGGTAAGCTACAAAGAATAAGTTCTAGTATTCAATAGCACTGTAGGGAAACTATAGTTAAAAAGAATTTATTGTAGATTTGAAAATAGATAGAAGAGACAATCTGGAATGTTCCCAACACACACACACAAAATAATTGGTTGAGGTGGTGGATATCCCAGTTACCCTAATTTGATCTTTATGTATTGTGTGCACATATCTAAAGAAAACCCTCATGTACCTCATGGATACAACTATTATGTATCAATTAAAAAATGATCATCATTTGTGATCTGTGCTTCTTGTATGAGTTCTGATTATGCTCCAAACACTATGCTATGCCCTTTAAAAAGCATTTAACATTTTAAATATTTATGATCCTATGCCATAAATACTAGTATTACCCCATTTAGCAGGGGAATAATTTTAGACTCAGTTAAATTACTTCTTATGTTTTGAGATTTGGTATGTGAGATTTAAAGCTACTACCGGAGAGAGCAGTCTTCCTCTAGTTTGAGAACTGAATGATATTTTGGGGGAAAACAAGTAAGATATGAAGAAAACATTTAGAGGCAATAACCACTTATTAAAAGGGAATTCTTATGTCTAAGAAATTTTCATCTTGACTAAAAAACTCAGCAAAGTACTGCTATTCTCATTGCATTTTCAGCCACATATATGCATATATATATACTGCATATATACATATACTGCATATATATATATACTGCATATATATATACTGTTTGACTAACTTTATTAGTATTTTTTGCAGTGTCTCTCATTTTATGAAATTGATGGATTCCTCAAGAGTTGCAGGCTATTTATTTATTTATTTTTTGCTAGTTGTTTATAGCTCTATTTGCAAAGGGCCCTAGCTGTGAACACTGGGTAAATAATTGTTTTATATTACCAAGAGGACAAATGATTATTTCCCAAATAAACACACTTACATTTAACTAGCTGTACAAATAGGGAACTGAGTGCTCCAAACCATGTGACTAAGATACAAACTAAAGAGAGTACTATGGCACATGGTACCACTAGAGACGGGACCACTCTCTGGCAAGAGGATGGAGCCAGCACGTGCCTAGGCTGTTCGCAGCCTAAAGGCATGCAATCTCATGAGCTCTTTTTGCTAAGGATTATTTAGTACAGAGTTATATGATTCCTGCTATGTTTCCATGATTCCAAACCTTTTAAAAATATTTTTATATACTTCCTATGGTCTCCTAAGAAAGTTTAATGACTATATTCTCTTTTATTTTTTACGTGTTACTTTTGCATTATTTCAAACTTGCAAAAAAGTGAGAACAGCACACAGAATTTCTGTTATATGTACTTTTACCCAGATACACAAATTGCTTAAATATTGACCCCATTTACTCTCTTATTTTAACTTATGCTTTCTAAGTGTATGTTTGTATTTTTCTCTGAAACACTTGAGAGTAAATTTTAGACATCATGCTCATTTGTACTAAAGACATCAATGTGTTTTTTCCAGCAACAAGGATATTCTCCTGCATAACCACGATGCAATGATAAAATCAGAAAAGTTAACGTTGAAACATTACTATTATCCATGGTCCATATTCAGATTTTATCAATTGTCCCAATGATATTCTGTATAGCTAATTTTTTCCCAGTCCAGGATCCATTCCAGGATCATGTATTGAATTTAGTTATATTTTTAAAATCTGGGACTGTTCCGCAGTCTTCCTTTGTGAGTCATATCTTGACATTTTTAAAAAGTGCAGGCTAGTTATTTAGTAGAGTGCTCCACAGTTTGAGTTTGTTTGATGTTAACTCATAATTAGAAATTCAATTATGCCTTTTTACCAAGAATTCCAAACAAATGTTGCTGTGTCCTTCTTGGTGGTCTATAGCAGGTGGTTTGAGATTCAGTTGGCTCCATTACTGATTATTTCAACCTTCATCACTCATTGAAGGTGCTGTCTACCAAATTTTTCTTCTGGAAAGTTACCATTTTTGTCTTTGTAATTAATAAACAATCTGTGGGACATTCACTGTTGACTCTTGCCTTGATCAATTATTACTATGATGTTGCAAAATGACAATTTTCTCTCATAGTTTCTGCAGCTATTAATTGACATTCCATTGCAAAGAAGGACTTTCTTTTCTCTCTCATTGTGCGTGTTTGTATGTATTATGTGTTTATATCAGTTTAGATTCATGATATTTTATTCAGTAGGTTGTAATATTTTACCATCATTATTTATTTTGATGCCAAATTGCCCCCTTTGTATTTGAATTTTTAAAAATGACATTAACCAGTTTTGTCATGTAGTTTAGTCACATGACCTGCATTTGATAACTTCTGGCTGATTTCAAAAAATAAATATATTCTCCTGACAAGGAATTTCGTTCTATTTAATACAGACAAAATGAAATGAATAATGAAAAATTAATAATTTTGAAGAGAGCTTTGTTGTAATCAGCATACAACTTCTAAAAAGCAATCTACAAATATTATTTTTTCAATGTTAGTGTTTTATAAAGTTCACTGCATCCATAGGATGATTCTGCCTCTTAGATTTTAGGTTTTGGCATATTCACATTTGTTGCATTTTCTGTAAGATTTTTCTGTTTTCTCTGTTTAGACACTCTTTCGACCCAAAGGAAGAACAAGCCTGAGGGGTCAGGAATGGATTAAAATATAAAATATATATGTTACTCCTAATTATTAATTATTGATTAATATTTTTCTGTGTAGTTTAATTCAATAGATATTATTCATTTGAGTTCTTCATAAGTCTGTTTTGTTTGGGATATCTCTCTTCAAACCTTCCCCTCCTCAAACTGTAGTATTTTCAAGATTGGATCGTATTTGCACATCAATGAACTTATGCCCCAAAGTGGAACTGTGACCATAAACTTAAGTGTGAACCTATTGCTTACCATTGCTTCCCATATTGTCATTGAACAAGAATGGCTTGGAAAGGTTTCATTGATATTGTACCCAAAAACTATATGTAAAATTGTTCAGAGACTAAACAAGAAATTTAATAATTGTGAAACTTTCTAGAGAAAAATTACCTGACCTGGAGCAAAATTAGAGTTTGGAAGGACTTCAGATTTAGTTTATAAGTACAGAAAATATGAATACAGCAGTTTTTTGACTAGGCCTCTTTTTGCATTTAGGAAAACTCTCTGAAAGAGTCTACTGGGTGAGGGTGAGGCATTGAAATGGGATTAAGCTATCCATTTATTAGGTTATTTAGGGCTTATGTTAGTTTTGTGGCTAGCACAAGTAAAGCATTCTGCTACTTGGGGAAGCGTTTTCTCTAAAATATTCTAAGTCCTTATTTTGTTGGTGGCTTGCATGAGTGAACATGTTTGTCAAGTTCATTACAAGGAGATTTACTTGAATATGCAAGTTGTTATTTTGAATGGTGAAAGCCACATTTATGTAGAACTTCATCATGAATATGGTCTTAAGTAGCACCTACTCTTAATTATATTTCGATACGTCCAATGAAAAAGGATTTTCTGTTTGATTTTAATTTTAGAGGAATGCGACTTGTTTAGCAACAGCCCCATTCAACCTATCTAAAATGTTGTTGGTGTTGGAAACTTGACATTTTATAGTAGATTCACATTTATTTGCTGGAATGACTGATACGAAAGATTAAAGATCTCCATGCTACCTAGAGTAATAAATTGAAAATTAAATCAGATGACCTCCATCTATCTCCAGATTCTATGACTTTCATCCTTCCCACACTGATAAAAGCAAGGAAAAAATAAGTCAAATTGAAATGGCTTTCCTCTTCAGCCCTGCGAAGCTGGCTGGGGCTCAGTGATAACACGTCAGCTCTGCAGTAGAGCACTTCAATATGAAGATGCATTGCTCACTGTAATTTTGCTGAAAAGGTCTGTATACTATTGCTGTCATCCTTTTTTCTTCAGAAGAATATATGTATTTACTCACAATTGTTTAGTCATGAATAAAACATTAGATGAGAAGAGGCTGTTTTGTATCATAAACTATGAGTCAATTATTTCTTCATTTTTAATGACCAATTGATCACTAGTTTCAAGTTAGAAGCAAATGCTAATTCACAATAAAGTCCGTTAAACACTTGCAAATGCTAAATGCAGTATAAAAGACATTAAAGCCACATTTCCTGTCCTCTAACAGCTCATAATTTAAGATGATAAGGTAGTCATATATTCACCCTTCTGCCTTACTTACAAATTAGACCCAAAGGAGAGGGGTAATTAGGCTGCAAAAAAACAATGCATTGCCTGGTCCTTCTGAATTAAGTCAGCTTTTTGTTAAGTAGGTTATATTTGAGAATGTTTTGGGAAAGGGCAGTTGATTACAAGTGGGCACAAGGGAACATTTGGGTGATGGAAGTATCCTATGTGTTGGCCGTGTTGGTGGCTATATGAGTGAATATATTTGTTAAAACACATCAAACTGCTATTTAAAATGCATGTATTTTAATATATTTAAATAATACTTCATCTTTAATTTAAAAAGCTATCCTAGAAATGAATATAAAGCCCAACTAACTGATAGAATATTGTTCAAAGGATGTATTTAATCAATTCAGAGAAAAGGAAACACAGATGGCTCTGAAAAAAAAATATGTATAGATGCTAGATTCCTCTCAAAATAAAGCAAATTAAAATAACTTGAGATACATTTTTCATCTATAAATTTGGGGAAATGATTGATAACAAATACATTGTATGGGAAAATAGATACCCTCATATTTGCCTTGTTGAAGTATAAATTGCTACCATTCCTAGGGAGGGCACTTTAGCAACAATTAACGAAAACAAATGCATGTATCTCTGTTGATCCAGTAATCCTGCTTTTGGGGAATTCGTCCAACAGATATACTACATGTGGGCAAAATGGCATTTGTGTAATCTTATTGCTTGTAGAATTGTTAATAATTGCATATGATTCTTTAAGTGTCCAAAAATCAGGGACTGGCTAAATGAATTATGGTACAGCCATGTAATGGAATACTGTATAGCTGTAAAAATGGGAAAGTCTCTATATGGTGACATAGGTAACTCTCTTAATTAAGTGAAAAACTAAGGCACAGTTTCCAGGAAGGTAGAGTAGAAGTAATTTTCCCTATTCTTCTCTCTAATTACAAATAAAAATCTTGGACATTATACATGTGTTAAAAACAAAACAAAGAAAATGTAAGAAGACTCTGAAAGGTAGAGAGAAGGTAGCTGACCAGCTACAAATCTCAGGACCCAAGAAAAACAAGGTGGTAAGTGCCGTGGGTTTTCTTTCTGCCTTATATACCCGAGACTTGTTGCTAAAAAAGCTGGCGTCCTGGAAACACCAATGAGAGCAGACAAAACAAAACAAAACAAACCCCTCAACAAAAGCCTGCTCTCTCTAGCGAACGGGCTAGAAAATGGGCAGGCTAGCATGACAGAAAACTTTTAGACAGCAACTACTCCAGCAAAATACCACAGAAAAAAAAATATGGCCTTACTCCCAACCCTATGAGCAAAGGCTGAGCGTGAAACTAAACTTCCATCCCTCCACTCGCCCCTCCTGGAGCTCTGGTGTCAGAGAACATATGCTAAGTAGGAATCCTAAACTTTGATCCACATTTGGGGATAAATTGGACTCAGTCAAAATTTTAAGATTCTCTTTTTGAAAGACCATGTCAGTGGATGAAAAGATAAGCTACAAACTGAAAGAAAATATTTGTAAGCCACATATCCCAGAAGGACTAGTATCTAAAATATATAAAGAACTCTTAAAAGTCAACAGTAACAAACAAACAAACAATAACAAAAATAAGCAATCCAAATATAAAATAAGAAAAAGACACAGAGACATTTTACCAAAGAGGATGTACAGGTGGTAAATAAATGCTTGCAAATTTGTTCAACATCATTAGCCATTAGAGAAATGCAAATAAAAACCACTATAAGATATCACTGTACAACTATCAACATAAAAGATAAAATCAAAACTAATGAAAACACCAAATGCTGGTAAAGATATGGAGAAACTGAATTCCTCAAGCATTACTTATGGGAATGTTAAATGGTAAAGCCACTGTGGAAAATAGTTTGATATTTTCTCATAAAAGTAAACATCACTATCTTATGACCAAACAATTACATCCCTGGGCATTTATCCCAGGGAAATGAAAACTTATGTTCACCCAGAAACTTGTACCTGAAGGTTTGTGGTGGCTTCATTTATAACAGACAAAAATCAGAAACCACCCACTGAGTGAAAACTTAACTGTGGTACATTACTACCTTACTATCATAGAATACTACTCAGCAATAAAAAGTAAGGAACTACTGACATATGCATCGACCTGAAATAACCTTCACAGAATCATGTTGAGTGATGAAAGTCTGTCTCAAAAGATTATATAGTACAGAATTTCATTTATATAATGTCCTTGAAATGACAGAAATTTAGAAATAGGAATACGATTTTGGTTGCCAGGGGTTTGGAGGGAGTGGGAGTGGCTAGAAAGGGGGTGTGGCTATAAAATGAACAGCTTGAAGTATTTTTACAGCGAAGCCAGAGTGTTATCAATGTTATTATCCTGGTTGCGATATTGTACTATAGTTCTGTAAGCTATTGCCATTGGGAGAAACTGGGTAAAAGATACATGGGATCTCTCTGTATTATTTCTTACAACTACATGTGACTCTACAATTATCTCAAAATAGATTTAATTTCTTAAAGTTGATGTACAGAACAGCAAAACTTACACTACTTTATGTGTGAAATTGTGAGAAAAAATCTGTAATTGTTTTATTCTAAATGAATAATGGAATGCTGGAAAGATATCTAAGAAGTTTAAAACTTAAAAATGTGGTCACCTATGGAAGAAGGGATGGAGAAAAATGGGGACAAGAACAGAAAGGAGATCACTGTACACTCTTTTAACTTTCCAATTTGTGTTTGTTTCCATTTTAGATTGTAAACTCCCATGGATCAAGTATGTGTGTTATTTTGACCATACCTGCACGGTGCCCTATGGAATTATTTAGTAATTTGTTTAATGCTTGATAACTAGTCTATAAATATGAAGATTTTCATATGATGATTAGATGATTTTCCAGAATGCAAATCTAATTGGATAAAAATATGGAGCATGAAGAATGGATTAAATGGACACCCCATTTACCACGATGTGTTTAGTATTCATTGCATGCCGGTATCAAAACATCTCATGTACCCTGTAAATATATACACTTACTATGCACCCACAAAAATAAAAACATTAATAAAATAAATAAAACTGGAAGTTGGGTGGTGATATAGAAGACAGTAAGAAATATAAGAAAGAAACATACTTGTGACCTCTTAACAAATTTAATTATTTGTTTTTTTTCACTCTCATTTGATTCATTTGACATTAACTTTTATCAGTTTGGAAATGACCTCTTCTGTCAGCTCCAGCTGCTGGGTAACTATAGTTCTTAACTCTTGAATCAATGTCCATTTTCTCTGTCTGCTTTGTTGACTCTACTTTTATCTAATATATTACTGTGTATGTGGGTGTGTCTGTGTGTTAGGTGGATGGGCAGTAAAGAAGAAGGAAAAATGACATTTTTGTCTTTGGGCTTCTATTCATTTTTCAATTCACTTTCTATCCCAAAGGGCCCCCACATTTAAACTTTTACGTGCCAGGAACTATGTAAGTGCTTTATGCATTAATCTTCATAACAATGCTAGGAGGAAAGTTGTAGTACTATCATATCTGTGATATAGATAAGGAAAATAAAGCTGAGTGAGGTGAAAAACTTTCCCAAGGTCACATAGCTACTAAGGGATAGAATCAAGATTCAAATTCAGGTCTGTCTGACACCAAAGTCAATGCTCTTTACTGCTCTCCTTATTTGAGTAAGGAGTTGTAGTATGAACTTTAGGAGAGCAGATGTGGATGCTGTGAACCACACAGAATATACCTCCAGAGGCGTTAGTGAGGAAAGAGGTAAGAAATGGGTCATAAATTGGCCAGATTATAGTGGTCTGTATATGAAGTGCTGAGAGCTCATAAGTGCTTAGGTCATCTTGAAGAAAATACATGTTTTGCAGGAAGAATGAGGGATGGAGGAGATGTTGGTCAAAGGTCACAAAATATCAGTTAGAAGGATGAATAAATTCAAGAAACCTATTGTACAACTTTGTGACTGTAGTTAAAAAATGTATTATATACTTGAAAATTGTATATTTTAAGTGTTCTCACCACAAATAAATATGTGAGATAATACATATGTTAATTAGCTTTATTTAGCTATGCCAGAATGTATATATATTTGTAAACATCATGCCCTATGCTATAAATATATACAATTTTAGATATCAATTAAAATAAAAAATATGTAAGAATGAGGCAATATCTGCATGGGAATTTCTGAGATGAAAAGTATGTTAAAGGACCCATCTCACCAAATGAAATCATTTTGTCAAAAAATTGAACGTGGGAGAAAAGAATGAACAAAGGATTTGATGTTTTGTACCGGGGAAAAGAATGTGGTTGTACCTATTCATAGGGAAAATGGTAGTAGAGCTATCTTGGTTAAAAAAAATAAGTGGCCTGGCACGGTGGCTCACACCTGTAATCCCAGCACTTTGGTAGTCCGAGGCACGTGGATCACGAGGTCTGGATTTCAAGACCAGCCTGGCCAACATGGTGAAGCCCTGTCTCTACTAAAAAAAAAAAAAGTACAAAAACTAGCTGGGCTTGGTGGTGGGCACCTGTAATCCCAGCTACTCAGGAGGCTGAGGCAGAGAATTGCTTGAACCTGGGAGGTGGAGGTTGCAGTAAGCCGAGATGGCGCCACTGCACTCCAGCTTTGGTGACAGAGCGGGACTCTATCTCAGAAAAAGAAAAAAAAAGAAAAAGGAAAAGAAAAAAAAGCAATACTTCTATCACTGGCTGTGCAAGATGTGTTAGGCTGTTATCTAGACATAGAACAAGGAAGGGGAGTGGCTATTGGACAAAAGAGGAGAAGATGTTGGTATGAAGTATATATGGAAATCATTACTCAAGACAGTTAGAATGGCTAAGAATGCTTTGACAGCATACTTGGAAAGAGAAGGACAGTGCCAGACAAAGATCAGAAAACCAGACTCCTAAATTAAAGAAGTAAAGAGAAAGTTGACCATGAATCAGTACAATGATGGATTGATGGATTTGAAATAGGCCTTTGAAAGAAAACGTCAGATGTTTACTGTCAAACTGTGCAACTGTTTAGGATAGAACTTTTCACTGTGTTAAATTAGATCAGCACATAATTTTCAGTTAATTTTGACTGATGGAAATATTACTTTCATGTGGTCTGCTGTATCTGACTTCTCCTCATGTTTGGATTTCTGCTACTGAAAGTGCACTCCAGGGACCAGAGCAATAACCAAGTCAAGCCCTATTCCAATAATAAAATTAACCATTATGGCTCTTTAGGAATCTCCAAGATAGTCTTCAATTTTAAATTATCTCCTTTCCTTTCTATACCCCTACACATGGTGAGGCCACTATTTATGCCTAGCTTTCCCAGATAATTACTGGGTGGCTGCCAGCCCTAGTTGAGACAATGGTTTAGAAAAAGCCTCTTATTGATGTCAGAAAGTCGACACATACCACAGAAGAAATATTACTTGCTGTGGCCCTTACCTCCAGGACTTCATGGACCAATTGGCTACAGATTTAAAAACTCTGGGGAGACAGACTTAATGCTGATCCAATTTTCTTCGAGAGGGAAAGTCCGAGTCCAAATATCTGTTGTATCTGTTGTCGTGGCTACCTCCTTTTGAGTGCCCTTCTCCAAAGTCAGTCTCCCTCCATTGTATTGTCCCCAGTTATGACGAAAGTTTCTCTACAGGTTAAAAATTACCACTCAATCTACAGCCTTTGGGACTTAGAGGAAACTTCCGTGGCTTGTTAAATCACTATTTTTCGGTATTTCACACAGTATATGCTACTGATATTTAATCAGAAGAAACAACTTTTTTCTAAAACTAAATTGTTACTAAGGAAATTACAACTATTTGACAAGAACAAAACATAGTCTAAAGTTTGGAAAAAGTGCTAAGGGAAAATGGTGTAAACTTTGACGTAGTCACGAGGCCCTTTATACTCTTTTTGATTAAAATTTGCCTGATAAATCACTTTCTGGAAATAAAATTTAATTCCTCAATGCCACTCACACTCCCCAGTGTCAGGGCATTCAATAATAAATGGGATCTGGATAAAATGCGTTCTTCAAATATAATTATTACTTTAAGTATCATATAATGATTATCTCATCTTTAAAACAGTCTTTTACTTTAAGAGATTCATACCAAAATATTTATAGATTAAATAATATGTCTTGTATTTGCTTCAAAATAATGATTGTGCGAGTAGGAGGGAATACGTGGAAGTATAGCAAAAAGATTGAGTGGGAGATAATAATGTTTGAATCTGGGTGATGGCTACTTGAGTGTGTATTATACCACTCACTCTACTTTTGAATATGTTTGAAATTTTCCATTATAAAAAGCTCAAAAATAGTATAATGGTCACCCTTAGAGTCAGTCAGTTCTCTGAACATTATTACTTTCCTGAAAGGCAAATCACTCAGAACTACATGGCAACTGTACATTATACTCACTACTCACTTCTGGTCCCCTAGGTCTTCATTTAGCAAGCAGTGTGGGCAAAAAGTTTTAACTTTCCAAGTAAAAGCTTCAGGGAATTCAGTTTGACAGGATGAGTGTAGAAGAATTTATACTAAACTTGTATATGTTTCTGCAGAAGCCCTTCCTGCTGGATCAAGGGACCTATATATTCATGTGGCAGAAAAAAGGTGAGGCTCTAAAAAGGGAGGAGAGATTATGGACAGAACTTGGTTTTATTAGTCTCTATGAGCCCTGGAGTCAAAATATATGTCAAAAGATGTTTATAAGATTTACTCAATTAGAATCCTCTTGAAAATTAAATACCAGAGTTTCTGAGTTCAAGTGCAATTTCACCCAGAAAAACAATAGTACTCCCAAATGTACTGATTGTTTTAGAGTTGGTCTTTGTTACATCACTGTTCACAGATATGTTATGCCAATTTTTCAACCAGCTCAGCAGCTACAAGATTAAATAATAAGGTAGAGACCATTATGGTAAGTACAGGTATAATTTTAGTTATAGATGGAGAGATGGATATTGTTCATAAGTTGTTCAACTATTTATGGGAATTTTGGCATAATGTTATATATTCAGGCTGTGCTGGGTCAAATCTCAAGTCTTGACTTTCTCGCTTACAGCATAGCCTTGGGCAAGTTATGAAACCTTTCTGCATCTAGTTTTTCCCTAAGGTCTTTCATTGTGTGTAAATTAACTAAATGTATGTTCATAAAGGATCCAGAATAGAATTAGTTCTTGTGCTTATAAAGCTTATAGTAATAAATATGCTGTTAGACTCAATCCTAGAATGTTAGAGCTTGAAGAAAAGACTATAATTGTGTAGTCTAATTCTCTTATTTTATAGTTGAAAAAGCTTGAAAAAAATGCCAATGTCCAGGTTCCACCACCAGAGAATTGGGCCTGGGGTAGGGTCCCCAGGCAAATCTAATGTGCTCAAAGGGAGGAAAATCATGACTTACAAGTTACAGGAAACTGTCCTACTGAAGGCTTTTCAGCTAAACTCTAATATCTGGCATCTGGATAGGTCATTCTATGTGGGCTCTTAGCCCTTCTCCCAACATGTCTGTGCATCTGCTCCTTCTATGTTAGAGCAGAATAATACAACCATATAATTAGTATGTTCATACCTAATATTTATAACTGTGAAAAACTCTGATTTTTCTTTCCCAGCTTAAAAATACTGGTGTGTTTTAAAATGCCACTTGTGAAAAGGCCAGCATTGCAGGGGTAGAGGTGAAAGCAATTTGCGTAACTTCTGGAGCTTAGAAAGGCGCCTGGACTAATCCAGTAATAGTGCTTTGGCCAGTAACAGTTTTCTGCCATCTAGTGGATAATTCAAAGAATAAACCATACCTTTCCTTTTTTAAAAAAAAAAATCAGCATTTTCACAAAACTATGACTTCTAAGCATCCTGCCACTTTTTTTTGTTAGTAAAACAACTACTTTTCCACAAACAGTTCCTCAAATTTATCCTTTCATTGATTTTATTGATTGATTCTTTTAATGTATAAAGATATTATGCCTCCTTTCAAAATGTTGCTAAAATGGTGGGGCACAGTGGCTCAAGCCTGTAATTCCAGCATTTTGGGAGGCCAAGGTGGATGGGTTGCTTGAGCCCAGGAGTTGGAGACAAGATTGGTCAACGTGCTGAAACCCCATCTCTACAAAAAATACAAAAATTAGCCAGCCATGGTGGCATGCACCTGTGGTCCTGGCTACTCAGGAGGCTGAGGTGGGAGGATTGCTTGAACCTGGGAGGCAGAGGTTGCAGTGAGCTGAGATAGTGCCACTTCACTGCAGCCTGGGTGACGGAGCTAGATCCTGCCTCAAAAAAAAAAAAGTTGCTAAAAAATGTGGACACACAAAATATAAATCCAGCATGTTGCATTTCTAAATGTTTGCCTACTTAAAGGCCTGTAATACAGATCAATGTGCTTATATTTGGCTGTTTCTAAAGTTTCTCCTTTCTAGTTTTGGAGGTCTTAATGTCCAAGGTTAAGAGCCTGGGCCCTAAAGCCAAAGCTATTACTTAAAACTCTGGCCTTCTTGTAATAACTGTGGGATCTTGAAGAACTTAACTTCTTTGTGCTCCGGTTTTCCTATCTGGTAATGATAGTATCTACTGCATAAGGCTACTAGAGGGATGAAATCCATGAGGTCCTTGGTGTTCAGTGTTATTAATGCTTTTATCATGATTGTTTACATGTGTATCAATGTTTACCAGTTTTGAGGAAGAAATTCAGAAGTGACTTGTCCTGTGACTCAATTCAATTTTAAAACTCAACATTTATATAAGTTTATTTTATACTCAACATTATGGGAAATACAAAGCTGAATGAGACAGTGCCCTATTTTTGAATCAATAGTTTCAGATGACTATAGGATAATTAACTATATAATTCAAAGCAAATATAATGAATATGAGACAAGAATTGTCATAAACAAAATACATGGGGGGGGTGAATATTTCCAGTTGGAAAGGTTGACTTATGAGTGATAAATGGCTAAATTTTAATGGGGAATTAATTGCATAAATGGCGATGATAGGGAGGGCTACCCAGGAAGGAGACTATTTTGAGCAAAAGAACAAAGTTGAAGAAAATCCAGTATTTATTTTGGGAGCAATAAGTACTAAGATATGGCTAAAGCAGAATGTTTCTTCATTCTTTCACCCAATACTTATTTCAGCACCTTCTCTCTGCTAGGTTTTGTTCTAGGCAATGAATATTTGATGGTGAATAGAGTAGACAAAGATTCCATCCTCAAAGGTACATATTCTAGTGGGGAAAAATACTGATAGAGTAGCTTAGGAAGAACGATGAGGCCAGATTTTGGAGGGGACCTAATGGAGAGCCAGTAAAGGCTGCTGAGCAAGATGAAGTGATAATCAGATACTAATTAAGAAATATTGATCTGGTGGAGGAAAGGTGTAGGATAGATAAAAGGATGAGGCCATGGAGACACAAAAGCATATTTTGATAGGAGATTATTTAAAGCATCTAGATGAGAAGTAATGAAGCTTGAACCATGGAAGTGAAAAGGAGAAAACAGTCTTAAGAGACATTCAACAAGTGAAACAGGACCTGGGACCAGCAGGAAGTGGGTATGTGGGAAAGGGGAAATGGTAACACTAGGCTTTCTGCAGAGAGTGGAGGTACCATGTGTTATTAGCGTCACTGATATCATAGACTCTGGAATCAGATCCATATGTATTGTAATGACTGGAGCCAATTATTTTCCCTCTTTTAACCTCAAATTCCTCATCAGTGCAATGAGAATAATTTAAAATACCAGTTTATTAGATTATTGTAGAAAATGAAGGCAAGTGCATGTCATATTCCTAGGGACATGGTGAGTGCTGGAGGTTCTTACTGGGGGAGGTAAAGAAAGCTAAGACAAAGTCACCTACACCTGCCTGCATTTGCTTCAGACGTATTTGAAGGGGAGATTGTTGTCACTTTAAGGTAACAATTATTCACAAAGAAGATAACTAGTTGAAGATTTTCAACAATTATTGTACATTATGATTACAAACTAAAGGTCCTTAATATTTCTTTTGAGAATCAAAGTAGTTGTGGGTTTTAATATTACTCTCCTCATAAACTGACAAAAGCCTCATATTGGCAGCTAGAAACATACTTCTTAGGAGAGATAATAGAAGATTTTATGAAAAACCCAAGAATGAGAATTAAAGTTTCAATACCCAGAGTGTTTTTATTTCTCCAAGTTTTAATATCTGTCTCTGAACATTTTCTAGCTGTGGACTTGTATTTCTGTTCTTAGAAGCTACATATTGAGTTTAATATTGGGGCATCAGGCAAGAAAAATGTGGGTGCTAATTAAGGACCAGGTAAATGGATAAAGAAATCCCTAGATGTTTATTTTCTAGGATTCCATGCAAAGTAATTATGTTAATATCCTAAACTTACATCCACTAGGAATTAGCGCACATTAAGAAAAGGAGAACACTGGAACAGGAGAGGTGAAAGTGTCAAAAGAAAAAAAAAAAAGGAAGCTTAATAAGGAAGAACAAGAGAAATGAAATGCTGTACCATGGGAGGATTGAGGCAGCCCATAAATGCTGTTCTGGTATGATAAAATAATTTAATATGTCCAAAGTTACACATACTCAGCATAGGTTAAAGTAAAATTGGCTGCATTTTTGAGAAACACAGAGAATGCATTTTGCAATTTAAGCAAAGTAAGTACAACTGCATTTCTAGCTGCCTGTATGCAAATGACACAAAACTTGCACAGATTGACTCCAAATTTGGCAGACATATTTAGGATGGTCTGGCTTAACGAAAAGCTATGCAATGCCTAAAACATCTACTGTGAGGGCCCTAGAGGAAACTTCAAATATAGGCAGTTATTCTCCAAAGCACCTGAAAATTAAGTGTCTCCAGATACCCTGTGACTGTTGGTTGAGAAAGGCATATTCTATAGATTAATAGTATATGGACAGAGGAAACAGTGGTATCAAAATCAAAACTTCAATGAAGATACTTGAAACTACAGGCATTAATTTGCCATCCAGCTGCTTCTTCCATGGGCAATTCTATACAACATGATTGAGGCCAATAGCAAAAGGGATTTACATATTAATAATGATTATTGATAACTGACACTGGGAGAATATTATAGCAATAATATTTTCACAACTAGAATTTAATTCAGAAAGTATGTATTGGCTGTCTACCAAGTGCCAGAAACTTCACTAAGCATCGAGTTTATCAAAGATGAATAAACACATGATCTAGGGTGGAGTGGGGGTGAGAAGGAAGGTGAAGATAATTGAAATTTTAATAACTTTATAATATGTTGAGTATGTTCCAGGTAGATGTAAAGCAGTTTGCATATATTTCATTTCATATTCACATCAAACTTTTTGAGGTTTATACTGGAAAATTGAGCAACGAAAGTTCAGAGTTCGGTAACTTAACCAATGTCATATAATAAGCCAGTGGCAGAGCTGGGATTTGAACCCAGCTTTTCTGACTCCAAAAACCATCTTTTTTAACCAGGTTGCCTATCATTCCTAACTGCAATATAAACCAAGTTGTTTAAATTTCTCACAGAATTATAAAAAAGAAGTTGCAGGAAATGATTAAATTTTGCTAAGGGATATTAGTAAAGGTTTCACATAAGAGGCAACTTTGATCTGGGCTTTAGAGGTTGATTAAAATTTTGACAGGCAGGCGAGAGGAAAAGAATCCTAAGCAGAGGAAATGGCATGGGCAGGAGCACATAAAAATTAAAGTGAATGGTATTTTGGGGAAACAAAATAAGTCTGCAAGGGAAAATGAAAAAACTGTGGCTTTTCTTACAGGACTCAGATGTAAGGAATTGGTGAGAGGGAAAAGCCAAGATAGGTTAAAAAATACCAGCTTTATTGAGCTGTAGTTTACATGTCATACAATTCACTCATTTCAAGTCCATAATTCAATGCTTTTTAGTAATTTTATCAAGGGGTGCAATCATTACCATAAATTAGTTTTAGAATATTTTCATTGTCTCCAAAAAGTTTCCTCATGAGCAGTTGCAGTTAATTACCATTCATGCCCCTAACCCCAGGAAACCACTAATCGACTTTGTCGCTGTAAATTTGCCTGTTCTGAGCATCTTGTATACATGGAATCATATAGTATGTGGCCTTTTTGTCTTACTCCTTTCACTTAGCCTAATATTTCCAAAGTTCATTCATGTTGTAGCATGCATCAATACTTCATTCCTTTTTATGGCTGAATAATATTATATGATATGGCTGTATCATACTTCCTTCATCTATTTATCAGTTGAATACTTGGGTTGTTTCAAATTTGGGCTATTATGAATAATGCTGCTGTGAACATTTGTCTGGACTTATATTTTCATTTTCTTGGGTAGATATCAGTGAAATTTCTGGGTTTTATGGTAGTTTTATGTTTAGCTTTTTGAGAAACTATCAAACTGTTTTCCAAAGGAGCTGTATCATTTTCTATCATTTTCATTACTACCAGCAATATATGAAAGTTCCTGTTCCTCTACATCCTTAACAATACTTGTTACTGTCTGTCTTACTTATTATAGCCATTCTAGTCTATGTGAAATCGTATCTCATTGCGATTTTAATTTGCATTTCCCTAATGACTACTTTTCATGTGCCCAAGACTTGAATTCAAAAAGCTCTATTTGGATGATGCATTAACTAAGATGAGGAACAGAGGATAATAAGTGGAATTTGGAGAAAGGATAATAAAGTTATTTTTAGGTGTCTGCATGACATTGGTTTGAGATGTCCAAAAGGCAATGAGAAACTTGGGTCTGGAACTCAGAAGAGAATTCAAGGCAGAAGATGTATATTTGGAACTCAGCTATCCAGAGAAAGCAATTGAAATCATGGAATTAGATAAATTCACCAACAGAGAAAATATAGAGCAAGGAGATCAAGAATATTTAGGAATATTTGTTTTTAAGAAATTGATAGATGGTGTGCC
Organism: Colobus angolensis palliatus; assembly: GCF_000951035.1. NCBI lineage: Eukaryota > Metazoa > Chordata > Mammalia > Primates > Cercopithecidae > Colobus > Colobus angolensis. The sequence goes on from NW_012117354.1 coordinate 1,597,052, forward strand.
AGTGAAGGAGGCAGAGATTTAGGAGACATAGGAGAGAATGGTGTCATGGATGCCACTGGCAGAAAGATTTTGAAGAAGCTTGAGGAAGCCAGCAATAGCAGACGGAAAGTTGAAGAGGCAATCATTGACTTTTGTGGCTACATATTAGTTGGTGGTGTCTAAGAGAGTAATTTCCATGGAGGAAAGAAGACTAAGTGTAGTCAACTTTTCCTTTTTTGTTCATATATTTTGCCTCTTGTAACTATCTTGTAGTTTTGGAAAGTTTTTATTACATAGGGAAAACAAAAGTTTTAAAAATTTAATTTTTTATTTTTTTTCAGAAATGTCAAAATTTTTGTCACCACACTCTTTTTCTCCATTTTTCTTCTATCCATACTCCTTCATTCATTTCCTGTTTGAGAGGTTGGGTTGAAGCTCTCAAATAAACAGACTTATCAGTGATGCTACAGAGGCAAACAAGGGATACGATGTCATTTGTTAAAGAAAGAGTAAGCCTTAAGGATTCAGTGTGTGGAATTCCATAAATATCAAACTTTTTGTTTTTATGTGTAGCAGGAATAGCATTTAATGTCACTGTTTGAGTCATTGGATGAATGTCTGCTGAGCTCATTAATGTTCCTCATTTAGAGAACCGTTTACGGATATCTACTCCATAAGTTTGTTAACATTCGTGGGAAAATATTTGACCCAAATACTCTTTGCTCCTCGGTGACACAGATCATAATTCTATCACAGCGAGCTGTTCCCTTTCTCAACCACAGTGATATAAAATCCAGTCATTTCAAATACATGTAAACTCTGTTATTTCTTTTATAGACTCCAACTTTGAGTCTGAATCTCTTGTTTCTTTTCTCTCCTTTTTGATTTCCTCCATATTGAATAGAGTATTTGGTCTAAAGCTTATCAGCCAGAAAAATTCAGAATGGTTTAATTATTATACAAAACTTCTCTAATTCTCTCTGGATGATACATTTTTGGGACCATCTAAGAAGCCACATGGATGACTTGAATGGATGGACTCATTTCTAAATTCTTTTGAGATGGATGGTTCAAATGAAGACTTGATATCCTCTCTCCTTGGTATCCTTTTTTAAATGTTGACATAACACAATGCAGATTCAGTAAATTCTGAGAAGTCATAAGGCCAAATCTATCCTGGTGATGTATTTTCCCAAGTCTTGACAGGTCTCCTTTACCTCTCCCTGAAAAGAGGACCTCAAAGTTCCCATACATTTTTTAATGGTGATCCCATTTCAGTCAGTCCTGCAATGTTTCTGGTAGGATAATGAAGATCTAAAGATTTAATACTCCTGGAAGAAGAGGTTTAGGATAAAGGTAATACCTAACAACTGTAATTTCTAGTGATATTCTGACTCTTTCATTGAAGAGACACTACTCCAAGACAAGGTTTATATCGTGGGTCCACATAAGATCTTTACTTTTCAAAACCATGTGATTTAAAAAGTGAACTAGAAATGTTTGATGAGGGTGTTCTTCCAAATATTCTTTGTGGAACAGGTTTGGACATTAAAAGAATTCAGCATCCAAGATTAATTCTGGAGAGTAACTAACTGATACTAATAATATAGATTAAAGTTTCATGAAGATTTATGTAACAGACATAAATTTTGCTTTAGATAGAATAAATAAGAGTTTAAAGCCACCAAGAGTTTTAGCAATTCCTTACATATAAAAATAAGAAATTATCAAAAGACTATCTGCATCAAAGTAGGAAAATTCAATTGAAGTGGGATTTTTTTTTCATAAAATATTTTCAGAATCACAGAAGTAATAGAGGTTTTTTTTTTTCAGTTTAGAATATTTTAACATTTTATTACTGTCAAAGCATAGCCATAGATCTCCTAGTTTAACAGAAGAGAGATTTTGTTTGGGCCAGACAATTCTGTTTTATGCCTGAAATGATATCTGAATATACAGTTACAACTTGAATGTTGTAAAAACAGATGGGTAATAGAAGGTAAAAGTCATCATGTTCCTTTATGTAATAGAAGTAGAAACAATACAGAATTTATTCCACACCTATTTTGTTTACTAAACAGTTAATGTAAAAAACAAATCTTTAAAAATAATATGAGTAATATAGACTATGTAAAATGTAAATTTATTCAGTATAAGAGACTTCTAAAAACCAATGTATAAAATTAGCAAAAACTGTATCATTATCATAATAAACATCTATCTATAGATGTATTACAGCCTATGTGCTTGATTAAATATATCTAGAACACACTGTAACAATCATTTTCTTTTTTTCTTGAGACAGAGTCTGGCTCTGTTGCCCAGGCTGGAGTTCAGTGGCGCGATCTCAGCTCACTGCAAGCTCCGCCTCCTGGGTTCACGCCATTCTCCTGCCTCAGCCTCCTGAGTAGCTGGGACTACAGGCACCTGCCACCTCGCCCGGCTAATTTTTTGTATTTTTAGTAGAGACGGGGTTTCACCGTGTTTGCCAGGCTGGTCTTGATCTCCTGACTTTGTGATCTGCCTGCCTTGGCCTCCCAAAGTGCTGGGATTACAGGCGTGAGCCACCGCACCCTGCCAAACAACCATTTTCTTATTTAAAAGACAATTAACAATATGCCAAGTAGATTAAAAATTTTTTTTCTTAAATTCAAAAATGGTATTGCTAACATCAAATGTGTTTTTGGATTGACTTTTCATTTGTGATATTAAATTTGGCAGTGATTTTTTTAACCATTTGTGATTAGTGTTATGCATTTTTCATAATGGTAGGCCAATATTTTACTCCAATGAACAATCTAGTGTCCCTTTTTTTTAAGTTATAGCAACGATGTAAGCTTTGAAGCCTGGATTGTAACATAACCACATTTTACTTAACCAGTGGAGCTAGTTTGTGCCAATTTAACACTTTTATAAAATGCCAAGTTAAAATTGAACCCTTGGGCATCCTAGTCATTATTATTGAAGCAGAAATACATTTTTGCTTCTTTTGTCATCTTTAATCCCCAACATGACAAAATAAAATATTTTGACTTGTTGACTTTGCCAACAAATATAACTCTTGGCCTTCAATGCGTTTTTCCTCTTTCTTTTCACTTTTGTAGCCATTAACCGAACTTATTACTGCAGTAAGAAAGTTAATCCTTGGAACCTTGCTTTCTTTGGTTCTATTCCACAAAGAATCAATAGCATAATTTCCCTCAAACACTGCAATAATTATTTTCTTCCTTTACTTAAGAACAGTTGGTAACTTTCTATGGCCTGTTATATACACTTTTTATCCTAAGAGTTAATATCCCCCTTCCTCTGACTCTTTCTCTTTTAGCAGTCTTATTTTCTCCTGCTCCTCGGCACAGTCTCTGCTACTTCCAAGCCATCTGGTTGTTATTGGCGTGTGGGATTTGCTTTTAACTTCTTTCCTGCCTATGCAGATGTCACCTTTGAATTACTGGGAGCCCACTGTTTCCTGAGGTAGTCCATTTCATCTTTGGATAAGTCCATTAAGAGAGTTTTTCTCTTTGTTACATAAACCGTATAAATCAACTCTATAATTTTTATGTTTATCTTTGTGTGTATTACACACAGACCTAACGAGGTCTTTTTTCTTAGTTGTTTTGCATATGTGTCCTATGTCTACAGTGGTGCTTTGTTTAACCTGTAGGCAAGGATCTCTGCACCACGCACTTCTGCGTTTCCATACCCTGATCCATCCTCCTATCACTCCAGAACCACAACAGTGTAAGCTCTAACTTTTGGCATAGTATAGTACATGTTTAATGGATGTTTGATGTGTAGGATACCTTCTAAATGCAGAACTATTCATATGTAAAAGTACACACGTTTATACTTATGAAAGGATAATAAAATCTTTAGGAAACGAGTCTGTGAATTTTAATTGTAAGGCTAGAATACAAGTCTGATCATGTGCATACTCACCCCCCTCCCACACACAGTAAAATGCCTAAACATTTGCAATTGTTTAACTAAGAAAACATTACATGTTGTATATTTATCTATAATTGGTTAACAGAGAAGATGTTACATGTTATATATCTATCTAAACCTAAGTGGCTTAGTTTTCACTATGTGTAATGTACTATTATTTTCTATATCATAGATTTAGTTTTACCTGTGAAATTTCATATAATGCAGAAAAAATATTGCTAGTTTTGCCTGTATTTTGCAATGTGAATATGAAAACATATCTTGGCATTGTTAACCCCAAAATACATTTATAGTTTTCAAATAGTCTATCTAGTAGAACATTTATTAGTATCTCTAAATTGTTAACATCCCTGAATGTTCTTGCATTTTAAACTCTTTCAAAAATTGTTTCCATGACAATTTTAATTGAATCTCCTGTGATGCTATTTTGGTAATTGTAATCAGCAGTATCTTATAATTAGATTTTAATCAAAACCTTTAATGCTCTAATCTATAATCTGAGAGAAGACACTTATATATCTATGCGGGCTTCTTCTCCTGACCTCCCTCTACTCCACCCTGGAGATGCTATAACCAATGTGATAACTGATCATGGAGAGCAGAGGTTGCTCTCCATTTGTCCCAAGTAATGTGGAAAATATCCAGGGGCAGCAAGGTAGGGTCACGATCAGTTAAAGTCTGGTAGAAAGATAAACCTGCTGCTGGACTTCCAAGTAAGGCTATTTACTTCCTGTGTGATCAATAAACACTGACTGACTTGTAGGATGGTTGCTTAGGGTTAGGAGTGCACCTCCTGGTTATGCAGCAGATTGAAGCTGGGGGCATGACTGACTTGGGGTAAGGTGGGTGGCACAGGTGTGTGGGAAGAGTGGGGAGCACATTATTGTGCTGCTTTGCAGGTTCGGAATTATCAGCAGTGAATTATTCTTTTTCAGTTTTTATTATTACTAGATTTCCTTAAAGCCCACTTTTATGTCTGCCCATTAATCATCTATGTAATTTTAGAAGGCAAAATGCATGAGGCACAGAGCTAATTATGCATTCTATTATGTCTTTAGATATCTGGATGAAAGTCATGTTCCAACACTCAATCCCTTCCCTAAAACTCATTTCCACAAGTGATGATTTAATGATCTATTTATTTTAAAGGTTTGCCTTTGGGGACAAAGATTATCCTGGTTAACTCCACTTGAAAGAATGACTGTTATTTCATGGAATCTGCAAGCATTTAGAAAAATCACTGTGGACTTTGAAAACACATTTAATACAAAATGTGTTGAAACCCATGCTTTGGCTATCCCTAGGTAGAAATGATCCCCTTTATACGTATGCAGATTATGAGAGCCATAAAGTCTTCAATTCTCATATTCCATTGAGTAAACACGGAGCAAGCCGTGGAAACAGTGTGTATGAAGACAAATTGTAGCTTTGTTTTTTAATTCTAAAGTCAGTATGTGTGAACAAAAAAAGAATGATTTTTAAATGATAACAATTCTTAAATGTGATAATTGCTGATGAATTTACTCTGATCACTTTTGTTCTTTTACCACTCATAGCTAATTTATCATATTACATATAACCAGGAATGCAAACACTAGTCTCATGCATACCTCTCAGTTTGAGCTCTTAGTTTTTCTTTTACTCTTCAGGTATGAAAAACCTCATTCTTTAGTAATTACATCCACAGCTCCCAGGCATATGTCATATATTTGATTATGAAGAGATATTTTCCTATGTTTCTAACAGCAGAGTGCAGTATTTTGCAAGGAGAGTTGTCTTTGTGATTTAGCATATATTAATTTCTGTTCTACTGTGCTTTTTGTGCCCTTAGAATACAATTCGATCAAACTATGTGCAAAAACTTTTCCATTCTAAACTACATTAATATTTTCTAAAACTTAAGTCAAAAATAAGACTGCAACTGAATTCTGGCTTTAGTGACAACAAAGGCAAAGTGGATTTTAGGTGGGAAAGGACTGTCTCCTAGATGTCACTGTCCATCCCGGAGCCACATTTTTGGCAGAAGATTTCCTTGTTCTGGGTCAGGAAGCCTTTACCCACCAAGGAGACAGAGCACTTCCCGCAGTTAAAGCATTCGCTATGCCACTGGCTGTCTTGAAAGCAGATAAACTTGGCACCTGTGAGACCTGTAAAGGAATTGGAGAAAAAGATTAATCTATCCTTTCAAGGAACAGATTGAGCATTCTATCATATATTCTTCTAGGAAATGGAGATAGAGCTGTGAGCAAGACAACGTAGAGGCAAGTAACCCAAAAAAGAATGCTGCTTCCTGGCCCTGTGTCCATCTGGACCTATCCGCTGTAGGAAAGTTCCACCTATGCCACCCAAGCAGATTCACAGCCAAATTCTGCCGTAATCTACAGAAGAAGGCAGAATGCTGATATGCAAGTCATGTATTTTTGGAAACAGATAAGGATTGTCTAAGCCAGATAAGAAAATATTGTGTAGCGTAGTGGAAAGAAGGTATAGGTTGTAAAGTCAGAGATATCTAAGTATGAATACATTTCCTTTTTTTCTCTATATGACTTTAAGTTTTCTTAGCTGCAAAATTAAGACAAAATGAAATAAATGTGCACTTCCTAGGCTGATGTCCGATATTGTAACGACTTTTAGTTTTCTTCTTTCCCCTCATTTTTCTGTGCTTAGTTGTACCTAGAATACATCTTGGGGTCATATGGTTTGGGACACTATTTCTAGAAAGCCCAAAATAGAGAATTTTGTCTAATCATTCAGCTGTCCTAACATGGTGGCCTTATTACCTTGCTCAGAGACAACTTCAGCTTTTGTTGAATCTGACTAATGAAGCCACGTTATCCAGTGATTGGTTTCTAAGGAGTTTGTCAGCCTCCTCCACTTTAACCTGGGCCTCCCTTGTACCACACTGTTTCTTTTAAAAGTAGTAGAATTTGAATCTTCAGTGAGGGTCTGATCTCTCTCTCCCTAATGTGATTCTAGGGTATAGTTCAAGAAACTGATTTTGAGAAGTTCCATAAAAGGAGAAAATGTTTAGGGTTTGGGAACAGGTTGAGATGCCCTAGGCTTGGGTCTTTATTTATTTCGTGTTTTCTCCCAGTAATCTTAGTGCTATTATTTGCTTATCATCCATGGAGTGAGGCTAAAAGAGTTATATAATTCATATGTGAATGGTGAAGTGAAAGGGTGAATAGCATTCTATTTCAGATACATTCTTCTTAAATAGGATAATGAACTTTTGTTTCCATTGTAACAAACTTATTTGATGTCTTCATATATAATTTAGTAGTTCATAGAGAAATTTGCATCAAATTCCTCTACTTTCCTTGATTAAATTTATAGCTCGCTTATCTATGATGCTATCAACATTACTTCCTAATAAATGTAAATTAATTATGTACTACTTAATTCCCTTAATGTTATTCAAAACATTAATAAGCTGACTGCAAGAGTAATGTTCTGTATATACATAAATTATGCTATTCATAAAACTATTACATGTCTAGCATTTTGATGCTCATGAGTTTTTCTTAATTTTATTAGTAAGCCTTGTACAAGTGACAAATATAAAAGCAATTCTTCCAGATTTTATGACGAAGAAAAACTAGAAGCATCTGACAACTTTAAGAGAGGGCTGAACCAACATGTGAGACGTTTACAAACTGTTCCAAAAAGGATATGTTTACTCCCTTAAGTCATGAGGGTTATTTGCAATAAGAAAGTCATCCCTGAAGCAGGTCTCTGGCACCTGTTTTATCTGGTTTCATAGGTTTCTGACAAGTCAGTAGAATAAGAGCTGGCATTTGTTGAGTGCTTGAATATGCATGCCAATCACTATTCTAAGTCTTTATGTGTGTTACCTTATACAGCCCTCACCTTACTTTCATGGGGGTAGATATTAGCGTCAGTCCCACTTTGCAGACAAAAACTGAAAAATGAGAAGTTTAACCACTTGCCCCAGGTCACCCAGCTAGTAAGCAGCAGATCTACTATTTAAGCACAGGCCAGTTGTCTTTAGAGTCTCTGCTTTTAACCTCATGAAACTAAGTTTGAGTTTATCTTTGGTAAAGAACATGGTCAGGAACATTAGCATCGCTCTCTGAAGAAACCACAACATTTGAAATTCCTTTTCCTTGAAATAAACAGAGATGGAAGAAAGCAAACCTGCTCAACTGCTTGTTTTATAAATAAGGCAAATGAAGGCCCCCTACCCCGGAAGTGAGTTAGTCACCCATGGTGACACAGCAGTGGGGGCAGGAGGACCAAGTCTTTTGCTCCTCAGTCCAGAGCACTTTTCACTGCATCAAGCTGCTTCATTTATCCCTGGTAGTTTAAGAGGTTAATCCTATCTTAAAGGAGGAGAAAATATGGTAGCTATACCTGGAGTTTGTTCAAATGAAGCAGTTCAATGTGTTGGGTTTTGAAATTTTTACTTGGTGATTTATAGGTAGATTTCTCAGAGCTTTTTAAAAAAATTAATGGATTAATTAATCTTAATTGACAAGTACAAATTGTACATATATAACGTGTTGTTTTTGTATACGTATACATTGTGGAATGGCTAAATCAAGGCAATTAACATATCTATTACCTTATCATATACTTTTTTTGCGTGTGGTGAGAACATTTAAAATCTATCCTCTTAGCAATTTTCAAGTATATAATACATAGTTGTTAACTATAGTCACTATGTTGTACAATAGATCTCTTGAAATTATTTCCCCTGTTTAACTGAAATTTTGTATCCTTTGACCAAGAATATCTAGCTTCTTAAAGTGACATAATAATCAGATGAATGCCAATTTTCTGAAGACATGTGACAGTATCAGAATTCCCAATGGTACATCGGTTCAAATAGCTCAATTTTAAAGAAGCAGTACTACAGGGTCTATAGATATTTAACAATTAGATCAAGAAATATTAAAGTGAGTTGTAAGTTTTTGCAGGCGTTTCAGTCTCTGGTGTCTCAATCAAAAAGTTTAAAAAAGAGATTAAAATAGTTATTAGACATTTCCTTTGGACTGATGAGTCTAAATTAAATATATAATATTGCATTTAGATTACTTTTGGGTCAGATTATTTGCTCTTGATCATCCTCATATTTTTGTGCAGAACAACGTTGTTTTTCCATCTCAACTTTAAAAGCCTGGGCCCAGTGATTGATCTGGAACAATCTATGAGAAAAATCACTTAGGCACATGAATCTGTGATATATCAGAATTGAAACTCAAGTTCAGGGCTTGTGTAGGCTTTTTGCAGATCAGTATTAGACATCTGGATCTCCAGAGAATTTTGAAACCTATTTTGAGTTGTTAATTTCCTTATTTTCTCATTGAAGTTCTCCTTTTTTTTCTGTCCCGATTCAAGAAAAGTATTGTTATAAAATAAATGGACTGTGATTGCAGATTTTACTAGGGAGATTCTGGAGCTCCAGGTACTGTTGGATATCTGAAAGTCCCATTTTCTAACTAAAATCAGTGGAGATAGTGGCTTGTTCTCTTGGCTATAGGAATTGCCAAATTTGTAGAAGGCAGGAGAGCAGGGTGGTTAAAAGCATGGACCCTGGAGCTCAGTGGTGTGAGACTGCTAAGGCAAGTTCTTGCAAGGGCCAGGGAGGTGATCTAGCTGAGTGATGCAGACAGGGTGCAAGGAACAGAGAGGGCATGCCCCAAGCAGTTGAACAGCCACTAGTTCCATATGATGGTGACCCTGCTGGTTAATGTGGAGACAGTCTGCTCACCCAATGGCAGGTTCTTCCTCTACTTTTAGCTGCAGAGATGGATTTTACATTTCTAAACATGTTCAGGCCAAACATCACCTGCCTGCTGGCCAGATGTAGCCTGTGGGCCAGTGTGAGATCCTGACACACATGGTGCTCCGTCTAGAGAAATAAGACCATGCTGTTTCTTCTGGTGACACCCTCCCTTCCCTTGCAAGTCAGTGAAAGCCTGCCAAGGTGGGGCTTGCTGTGAAACTTTTTCTTTCGATTGGAAAGTGCATGAATACTCAACTTTTATTTTCTTACGTATTTGAAGATGAAGAAGGAGGAAAGGGATAAAATAATCTTTAATTCTATGGTATATAAACTGAATTAAAAATTGAAATACGATCTAAGAATACTAGGAATAGAAAGTGGATATACAGTTCTGACACATTATTAGGTGACTATAAATTGCCAGAAAGAATACCTGCTGGATTTCTCAAGTGTCATGCTAGTTTCAATTCCTTTATTATAGGATTAGCATTTTAAAGGTGTCTCTGAGGAAAAAAATGTATTTCTTTTTACCTTGAAAACCTCTTTAACATGGATCGATTTATCATTATGTTATTTTCAAATCATGTCACTTTTTTTTCAGTAAAATGCTATCTTGTTTTCTTTCATCTACTCATAAATGCACTTCACAATTGCAAGTGAATAGAGAAAAGGGAGTAATAAATTTGTTAGAAGCATCTTAAAATGAAGTTTAATTAATTACTGACCTATGTTACCTTAATTATTACAGCTTCAGATGTTCTATACAATAGTGGAATTTAATTAAAGCCTTCCTAACTAAAGGATGCTTGGTCCTATTTTGGAATTAAGCAGGATTCTGATTTATGAGTACTCTTTCCTCCCACTCAAATCTTAATGAGGCTGCAAGCAGACCTCCTTGTGAAGGTCTGCACTAAACTCTCAGCTCATCCTGTTCTCCTCCTTCCTTGAATTATTTTACTTAGAGTCAGTACCATTAGGTTTAGTATGTAGTTACCTTCACTGAGTATAGGCACCCAAATTATACTTTCCTTGAAGAATCCATGTAATATTTATACTCATATATATGCACCCACTTGTTTATCTCAAAAGGAAACATAAACAAAAGCTTCTCATCCTTTAATCACATTTCCTAAATTAACTAGACAGCGTTTCATATAGTCATAACTGTCTCATGGCAAGATCATATTGAACTGAAGAACTCACCACTAATGGGTTTGGAACAGGCTACACACTTGTTGGCATAAAGATGGTTGTAGCAGTCCACGCAGAATGGATAGTCGTCTCTGGACATAAACTGTTCTTCACAGAGATCTTTCCTACAGCCACTACACAGAAAACACTCTTTATGCCATAGCTGGTCACAGAATGTTATCCCACCTGAAGTTATCACCTGCCAAAGACCACAGAAAAGGCAATGACCATGGGAGCCATTACAATTCAGATCATTTCACGATTCTCTTGAGATCCTAGTATCTCTGGGGATTAAAGGAAGCAAAAAGAAAAAAAAAAAAAAGATCATTTCATGTCTTCTATGTCCACAACTGGTGCTTTCGGCTACTCTATTTCATCTTATGTTAGGATGTTCTTTTCCTCAAAAGTCATTAAAAAATTAATAATATGAGAAACCAAAGGTTATAGGAATTAATTAGAAGTAGAAAGAAATAAAAATTATTGTATATTTTTCTCCTACAATGAAATAGAACAGAGGCAGGGCCATATTGGACTCAGGAAGATGGGGGAGAAAACCACACACATTCTTTATTCACTTCCTCATACTTCTCTGAATTTTCTTAATTTTGGTGTTTAAAGATCTGCTGTTAGAGCTATTTTCTATACTATGTTCTTATAACTACCTGTCTAACTTTAGGGATGCTTAAAAGAATTCTTCTTTTTCCTGAACTTTTTACACCAGGTACAAGAATATCCAACAGCAGTAACTCTGAAGGGAATTGGTAAGCACCATTATTTGTTAATAACGACTACCATTTCTTAAGTGTTTTTTCAGTCCTTAGCATCGTGCTAAGGATGACCTCTTCTGAATATTCTCAACACTTCTACATAGTAGAGACTATTATCTTTCCCTCTTTTCAGATGAGCAACTACTGAGGGTTACAGTCATTAAGTTACTTGCCATGGCCACAGTGTGCTAGGATTCAAACCTGCATGGTCTGACTCCACAGCCTGTGTGCATCACCATTAATACCATACTGAGTCAAGGTTACCTTGCAGAGATAAGCAGTTGAAAATCCTTGCTGAATGAATGAAGAAATACCAACGAAAAAAATAGTTGGAAAGCGATTCCAATATTGTATCTAGCAATGGGGCGTTGTGGGAATCAGAACTCAATGGAGTGAGCCCTGGTTGCACATTGAGCCGTAAGGTGTTATGTGAAGTGTTTTGCCAGAGGTGTAATTAGTTCTGCATAAGATAATATTTTTTTCCTAAACGAATTTAATGCATGAATTCTACTTTTTAAAAGGCTGAGAAATCTTTATTTAGAATCAGATGGATAAATATTGGGCAATTTTTCTCATGTAACTATTTTTAAGCCATATTACCTTTTGAATTTACAGCTAATGAGCTCTTAGAGTTGCTGTAGATACCGGAATGTGTTTTTGTAAATTTTTATAATGACTGAAGCGATGGGATATCTGAGGTGGTTCCCATAACCTTTGTATCAAATTAACTAGATATAAAACATAGAGCCTATTTTAAGCCACCTCCTTGTTTACAAACTCGAAAATGTTATTTGTCTGTGACATAGACTTGTGAAAAAAATATTCTAAAGATATTTTTAATCATGTAACAAATATCTTAGAAATTAAAGATATTTGATATGAAAGATATTTTCCTAGAGGAAAAAAGCATACTATTCTGAATAAGTAAATAGGAAGCATAATGGTGTGATGGAAGTAAAGCAATTTAAAATACCCCCTACTGACTTCCAATGCCCTACAGCAGACACAGCAGAATTCATGATTCCTTTAATTTGTTTGGTCTAATGATTAGCAGGCAATGCTTAAAAGATCTGAAACTTGAAAAATGTATTCACAGCAAAATAAAACTTGATATATACACCAAAGACTGTTTAATTAGAGAGAAGAAACTCTGGAACATTAGAAATAGTTTGCTTGTGATTACATTCCTTTTGAAGAGGTAGGAAGGTTAAGATGAAGTCTAATATCTAAGTTTGGTTTTCACCACTGATCGATCCCAGGATTTAGAACAAGTTTCTCCTCTGAAAAAGTGGAGGCAATAATGATTTTGCACTCAGTAGGTGACTGATGAAGAATCGAAGAAGACGTTTAACTCCTTTTGAATCTTGAGGAGTTCGAATTTGAAGGGCTTGTAGTTTAAAATCATTTGCTTTCTGGAGGAAAATAAATCTTAGTGTAACGAAATAAAATCTATGGATTTTAGAGCTTAAAAGTTCTAAGAGCCTGATTGTCAGGTCGTTTTTCCTTTTTTTTAAGAAAATATTTGGTCTTTGGTTTGGGTTGAAAAAAATTGTTTAGATTGGATCATCTTGATCAAAAACATATCCAGCATTTTAGAAAAGGACTTGTGGTTTTAAAAACTAAATAAAAAATAATCTGGCATGTCATAATCTGTCTACTACCCAATATAAATATTTTGTAAATGTTTGGTGACTTCAAATCATATCCTAAATATAGTTACAGGCTCCAATAACCTGGGAAACATCAGCACTTGGCCCAGACAGTGCTCAGCATGGATGTACTAAAGAAGCTTCACTCTTGAATTGTTATAGCATTGAAAGAGACTTTATACTGTGTCCAATAAATGATTTTAAGATAATTCTCACAAATCTCATTACTGTTTTAGTCTAAGTCTTTAAGAAATGAAGTCTAAAATTGACTAACTCAGTTGTCTCTCAAAACAGTGAGATGAATCTGTTCATATTTCCAGCATGATTTTAATTTCTTTAATTTTTAAGTTTTGTGTATTTTTCAGAGATAGGATCTCATTGTCACCCAGGCTGGAGTACAGTGGCTCAATCATAGCTCACTGCAGCCTTGAATTTCTGGACTCAAGTGATCCTCCTGCCTCAGCCTCCCAAGTAGCTGGGACTACACGCACATGTCACCATACTTGGCTAATTTTTAAACTTTTTTTTTTTTTAAATAGAGACAGGGTCTCACTATGTTGCCCAGGCTGGTCTTGAACTCCTGACCTCAGGCAATCTTCCCACCTTGGCTTTCCAAAGTGTTGGGATTACAGACGTGAGCCACCATGCCCAACCTCCAGCATGTTTTTAAATGCTGTCATTGGTAATTCTTTGGAATTCATATGTCATATGGTCATATGGCTTGACTGCTGCTTGTAAAGTCATTTTCTAAGCTAGTGTTTTGGTAGAGTAATGAAGATCTCAGTCATAAGATTATTTTATATCATGTTGTGATCAATTGTAATTCTCAGCCATCAACATTGTATAATTTAATAATTATAACTTAGTATAGTATATTGCTGCCTCTTTAAATGAAATACTGGTATTGGTTATGCATGTTAGACAATCACTGCATGTGTGTGTGTATGTACATGTGTGTTCACATATGCGTGTGTAGAAAGTGGTAGTGTGACTTCCAGCTGTCCAGATATACAAATGGGCTTAAGAGTTCTCCCAAAGTGGCCCATAGATAAAAAGTACTTTGAAACTACTATACTAATCCAATGTATTTTCATGATTCAGCTTTCTTATGACAATTTATGGTGTCATTTTAAACTTATGATGCCTCAGAGATCAAGGATTTCTTTGAGAACATCCCATATATATTATATGGAATGCAGACAGGCTTCATCAAGGTGTTAGAGCTACTTTTTCACATAAAAGCTTAGAGGATAAAAAAAGAATTGGATGAAGTTTACTTCAAAAAAATCACTTTTTTTTTTCCTCTTAGAAAATGTTTTTTGAGTGGGAAGCCAAGTCAGAAGGCTGTACATGATCCTGGAACTGGAGTGAAGGAACTTGCTGCCCTTAGTCTTCTTTCTGTCTTTTGTCTGCTGAACGTCCCCCATGATCTTGGCACTCTCTTGAGCTGATGGCTCTACTCTTAGGAAATACAAAAGCTTCAAGTCAAGAAGACATTTGCATTGCTGAGAAACAATGTGAAGAGTTAAATGTCCTGTTTAACTTGGTTTCCTTAGTCACTTTGTGAGGCAAATTCGTATTTCTCTGAAAGAGTTAATATTGAATGGATCAAAAATTATTTTTTAAGAAACACCTGTATTCAAAGAGAGACCTGTGCTTTCTCTCAGAATATGTGAGATCTTGTATAAAAGCAGTGAATGGGCCAGGTGTGGTGGCTCACGCCTGTAATCCCAGCACTTTGAAAGGCTGAGGCAGGTGGATCACCTGAGGTCAGGAGTTTGAGACCAGCCTGACCAACATGGTGAAACCCTGTGTCCACGAAAAATACAAAAATTAGCTGAACGCAGTGGCACGCACCTGTAATCCCAGCTACTCAGAAGACTGAGGCACGAGAATCTCTTGAACCCAGGAGGCAGTGGTTGTCATGAACTGAGATTGTACCACTGCACTCCAGCCTGGGCGACAGAGTGAGAATCCATCTCAGGATAAAAAAACAAAAAACAACAACAACAAAAAAACAGTGCAATGAACTGGAATACCAAATCACTTGAGCTGTTTGGAATATTAAATTCTTGCTGTGGCTGGAATTTTATGGTTAATAAAAAAAGATGGTTATCCTCATTGTGACAACTAGTGGTTTGGACATGTTGAAAGTCCAAACTACCATGGGTGTGTGATTACAGATATAACATAACAATATCAGTTCATTCCAAATATATGATACAGCTAAAAAGCAATGGTCTGAGTTTCCATAAGCTTCACCCTCTTTAGAAAATTACCTTCTTACAAAAGTTGCAGTAGTGAGCAAACTCCTTCTCAAAACACGGCACACAATAATTGCCACTCTCTTTGGAGATCAAAGGCTTTGTCCCTATAGGTTGTCCGCAATTCTCACACACAAAACAGGTTTCATGCCAGTAGTTTCCTTTAAATTCCATTTTGCGGGAACCTGTACTCCAAAATTAAGGACCTGTTAGTATAAGTCAAGAATAATACAGATCAAATTACTTTAAAACGTTTTAAGTTAAGATGATAAATGAATTGTCCTTTTAGAAAAATAGCATTTCTTCAGGTTCAAAAAAACCCATTTATCTGAGAAAAAAAAAAAACAAAGGTTGGTAAAGTTCAGCCATGGTGATGGAGAATCACTCTTACACTGAAAAGTCTTTCAAGCCCTGCGTAACCTACAATCTGGAGATGTAAAAGTACTTCGGATGAAGACTCCTAATTGTTTTACATGGTTTGGAGAAATTGGGCCATCATAATCATTACAGGGGTATTAAAAATGTCCTGAGCACAACTACTGAGACTATGCTGTGCAGTTATGGCCTTCTAGAAATTCTCTGAATCCATGATAAGAAAATGAGAGAGCAAGAGTGAGACAGTGAGATTGAATTATGTTCTTATGCTGCTGTCCGTAGAGATTGAGAAGAAGATCAAAATACAAAGAATTAGTCCTTGCCAAAAGTGGAATGATATACGTGAACCCTGTCTTCCCTAAGAGAAAATAACAATGACTGATCCCCAAAACAGTTTGTGTCAAGCTACAAAATGACAGTTGGCCCCAGTCGCCTATGATGAATCACTCTTTCTGATGCCATTGATTATGCCTAGGGCACTGTGTTTAATGTAGTATTATTGCTATAAATTTTTCTTTATTTTACGGGTGAGGTTCTGGTTTGAAATGTTTCAATGAATTAGACTTTATGAAAATACACAGAACACTGTAATTGACCTATTCAAGGATAATGAATGAACAATCTTTTTATTTCTAAGGTACAAGGAAGGAGATTGAGAGAGTAAGAAAGATGTCTTTCTCAAAACCAGGGTTTTGGGAGCTGGAGCACTCCTCCTGTGCTGGGACTTAATGAAAAGCATGGCAGCTTCAGTTAGAGACAGGAGCCCCCTTGAGATCCTACCAGGCATGATGGTCCTCTTGCAGTGGAAGCACCTGGAGGAGCATTCATTAGAATAGCACTCCGTGCACAGCAGGCGCTCATCCTTGGCAGCAAAAGGCTTTTCCACCAAAGAGTGATTGCATTTGGTGCACTTGAAGCATCCTTCGTGCCAGTGCCGGTCTTTGTAACAAAGATCCTTTGAGACAGTAAATAAAATTTAATTAAATGTGGTTGTGACAAAACAGGACATTTTATAAGACAAAACTGAACACTCCTGGGACTCTCATGTCAGTAGGTTGTGCTAGTAGCTTGAGGGAAAGTTGTTACTGAAACTGTTACCCATAGAGAGGAGACTCTCTGGGGTAATTAAGAGCTAGAGCCCAGGGCTTTCTTGGTGGGTCACTTAAGGCAGCTGGGAAAAAACAAATGAATTCTCTGCTATGTCTTCAAAATTTGCCTATATTCTTTTTATAAACTATGATAGAGGTTTTTCGTGGAACGATTTTTTAAAATTTTAGGGTACAATGTTCTATTACTTTTTGAGACTTATCTAAGCAAACAAAAGATAACATCACCTAAGTAACACGAAGGCAGAAAGAAAGGAAGAAAGACAGAGAGAGAAAGAGAATTGGAGGATGGAAGGAAGGAAAGAACAAAGAAAGAAAGAAAGAAACAAAGAAAGAAAGAAAGAAAGAAAGGAAGGAAGGAAGGAAGAGAAAGAAAGAAGGAAAGAAAGAGAGAAAGAAAATAATAAGCATGTCGGAAGAATGGGTGGTAGGAGTGAGAGGTATCAGTAGGGTTTAGTGGAAATAAAGCTGATTTTACGTCAGAAAACAGATTTTGAATCCTTACAACTTCAATTCTTTATGCATTTATTTATACCCTTGTCATTCCAGAAATAACAAACACACCCAGAGGGTTACCAAGGGCTTGGAAACAGCAGGAAAATTCTAGCTGTGTAACTTTGGACAAATAGCTTAACGTCATTAATCTTTAGCATTCTCAGCTACCTTATAAGATCATGTGAGGATTAAGCATATGTTGTATTTCATAATGCTAAGTGTAGTGGCTAGAGTTTGACTGCTGGTAACTTTTAAGATCCTTATATATCCAGTAGCAGAGAAATGGTGTTGAAAGTCAACACTGAAGGAAAAGAGGCACTCCAACCCACTTGTTTGCTGTTCATATGCAGTAATTCAGTAAATTGTGGTGAGACTTACCTTAGACTTGGATTCAATTGGTTTTTTGCACTCTTCACAATAGTTAGAAAATACACGATCATAACATGTAAGACAGTACGGACTGTCATCCTTTAGTACGTATTTCTTCCCAAGAAGTGATGCTGTGCAGCATTGACAGTAAAATTGAGCAGTTGTCATTTTGGTTTGATCCTGTGAATGACAAAGTGATTCATGTATATAAAAGCAGAATTTTGTTTATAGGATAAATGATGAAACCTTAATATAATATGAGTGAAGCATTCGAATGAATTTATATTTTCTTAAGCAAAAATCCACCAATTTAGGAAAATATGCTTATAGTCATGGTGACATTTGGAGTGACTTAGGAAAGGTTACTCTCCTATCTTGGCAGTTCCTGTGTGTTTTGCTAAAAAAAAAAATGCATAAAACCTGCAGCTAGATTATGAAAAACATCTTGTGTTTATCATAAGCTAACGTGGAATTCAATGAGAATATGGTATCTGTTGAAACAGGATGGTTTTACCTCAAGAATATAAATATAAACTGTTGCTAGGGCTTTTAATAGCTGTCATCACTTACTTCTTGCTGGAAAATTCTAGAGGCAGATTTTGATGGAGAAACAGTCTTTTTTACTGAAATATAAATTAATAATCAATACATTGTCATTCGAGTCGTCACTGAATAAGGGCTCTGCACATTTACCCTGAGGTCTTCCTGTACCACATCCCCTCCTTAGCTCTGACTTCCACCATCCCAAATGTACTGATGACTCCAAAATCTCTGTTTTCTACCAGCTTTAGATATCTTCATTTAAATATCCTTTACCAAGCTGGCCAAATAAAACTCCTCAGCAGGTAGGATTCAGAACAAGTGCTAGGTCTTTGTGACTATTGTTGAACAATTGCCCAAATGCAGAAGTGCATATAAAATCATCAGTGGTAGAAAACAATAATAGGTTCCTTCAGGCTTTAGGGCCAAAGTAACATGTATAGAGCATAAATAATAGCAGCAGCTATTCCATTATAGCTATGGATAAAATAGCTAGAATTCATCTGCAAGATGAAAATCATTCTGTAAGGTGAATAAAAAAGCTGATATGAAACCTAAAGCCAGTGGTAGATAAGGATTCTGATTATCTTGTAAATTTGGAAAGCCATTAAGAAACAACGCATATAGATTTCCAAAGGTTTTAATTAGGTGTTGAACATGAATTCTTTGTTGTTACAAAAAAAAAAGTAGTACTGCTTTTCCTTGGAAAATGAGATTTGTCATTTCAGGATTTACTGGAATATATTAAGAGCTTTGAATATTTTCTAATTCTCTCCCAACAGAATTTTTTTTAGTTTTGGCAAAATCAGAGGAGCAATTGACAATGATGATACAACAACGTTTTTGATACTAGTTTGTATTGACTACATTTGAACTGTTATTCTCATGCGTTTTGCCTTATTCTAGTGATGAGGTTCCCAGCAGAGAGCCTTGCTAAATGCACACGATTATTAATTCTGTACATAGCAGTTTTGCTGTATTGCTCTTCACTAACAAGTAGAGAAAAGGCAGAGGATTTGGAATATGTGGGTCTTTTCCCAGGAAAGATGAAATGCAGACTAGAAAGTTCGCAATGGAACATGGCCAAAACTATCTACAAGGAACATTGAATTCTCCATTTGATTAATTCCACAGAAATGTTCCTTCCTAGTGAGTACAAACACACTCAGAGGGTTACTGAAGGCTTGAAAACAGCAGGAAAATAGATCTAATTCCCTTGAAAGGTTTAAAAATAAAAGTTTTATTCACATTTACAGCAATCAAGTATTTATCACTTCATAGAAATAAAGTATGTACCTTTAACTCTCTTCACTTAATATGGAAAACGTCATCTTCATTAATATTTATTTTCATTTTAGATGTATATAATAGCATCATGAAACATAGCCCCTCAGTGGTTAGGAACTGGCAGTCTACTGCCATTTTGTGAAGCTTTTAGTGTATTATAAAATGAATATATAAAACCACAAAAGGGATTATACCAACTTGATAATATTTCAATTGCTTATTTTAAATGACACTTTAAACATGACAACATCAAAATACCTGTAACTTATTTAGTGATCAGATCAGATGCCTAAATATAAGACAAGATGGTCCTTCTCCCATCCCAGTCCTAACTACATAATAGGATAATAGGCCTGGATCCACAGAAAATTCCTTACAATATAGACCATATGTCTTAATTTTTTTTTTTTTTTTTTTGAGATGGGGGTCTCGCTTTGTCACCCAGACTGGAGTGCAGTGGCTGGATCTCAGCTCACTGCAAGCTCCGCCTCCCGGGTTCACGCCATTCTCCTGCCTCAGCCTCCTGAGTAGCTGGGATTACAGGCGCCCGCCACCGCGCCCGGCTAGTTTTTTGTATTTTTAATAGAGTCGGGGTTTCACCGTGTTAGCCAGGATGGTCTCGATCTCCTGACCTTGTGATCCGTCTGCCTCGGCCTCCCAAAGTGCTGGGATTACAGGCGTGAGCCACCGCGCCCGGCCTCTTAAAAGAAGAAATTCACTTATTATTCAACTCTTGTTTTGTAAAAGCAACATCAGGGAGTTGGGTAGGGTGAGGACAGAATTGGTCTAATATCTCAAAACCTTGTGATTTCACACTTGTAGGACTATACAGTGGGAGGAGGCATTTGGTCCAGGTCAACATTTCTTAAATATTTACTCAGTGATTTGAACTCCCTGCCCCCTCAAGGAGTCCGGATTCTCTTAGCTTAGCCCCTGTCTTAGTAATAGTGAATGTAATTTGAAGTAAGAGAACAAACTGAATGTTTATTCTCTTCTTCTTGGTTAGAAAAAATACACTAATAAATTCATTCCTCATTTTCATGAAGTCTGTCATTTAACTATTGATCTTTGAATATATCCAAATAGTGTTTCTTAAAAATAGAGGTACTATAAGTATATAAATGATACACATTCTATTAGAACGATATAGAATTCTTAGAGAACCATTATAATAGAAAGGAGAGTGAGGAGAGACCTTTCTAGGAAGACCTTAAGGAAGTTAAGCTGTTGGAAATCTGTTAGGAAGGAAGGAAGATTGGAAGAATGGAAGGAAGAAAAGAAGGAAGGAAGGAAAGAAAGAAGAAAGGAAGGAAAGATCAAACTTTATTGAGGAAGGGGAAAGACAAGTGAGAGAATGGCATAGGAGCTCATTTGAAGTTGGGAAATGTTTAGTCTTGAGAACAAATTTTCACCTGGGTACATTAAGGATGAAGAAGGATCTTGAAACTTGAAAGCTTTTTAAAGTGATTTGAACTTCGAATGCAAGTAGTTCTAACTGGAATGAAGCAGGCAGAACAGGTAAGAGTATGAATTTTTCCAATCTGACCACTTTTTACTATCTTACGCTTTTCTAAATATTATTCTTTTCTTTTTCCTCTTCTTTGTCACTAACATTAATAGTTTAAAATTCTCAGGGAATGACTCTGTATCCAGAAGAGCAAGCCAATTAGCTTGTTTTAATCACGCCCTAACAGGTAGAGCTGTAGGAAAGAGGATGAGGACTATGTGATTTTTGTCTCAGGAGTCCCCACCTGAAGGATAATTTGTCAAAGACATTGGAAAATTTTTGCTTTCAAAGATTAAAAAGTCTTGAGCAAAGCTGTTCTTAATTATGAGCTGTAAGAACTATTAATATAAACAATGTACCCCAATTGGTTAGCATTCAACTTTTCTAGGTGTGAACTCAGCAGTGCTAGTCATTCACTTGGAATGTATCACTTAGACATTCTTGTCAAACTTCTTGCAAAGTTATTCAGCAACTAACACAACATTTAAGCCCAGAAGTTTTATCTTTGCATATTGGGATTTTAGAAGGTTTATTTAGTGGTACATTGATATATCAAAGAACGTAATGAAGACAGATGAATAGAAGACAGATGAGTAGTTCAGAAATTCAGTGGCATCAATGGACTTGGCTTTGTTTTTCTAGTTCCCTCCTTTAGATTTTAGATTTCCCCCTTAAAAAGATGTAAGTTCGGCTATGCTGTGGCTCACGCCTGTAATCCCAGCACTTTGGGAGTCTGAGGTGGGCGGATCACCTGAGGTTGGGAGTTTGAGACCAGCCTGACCAACATGGAGAAACTCCTGCTTTACTAAAAATAAAAATTAGCCGGGTGTGGTGGCGCAAGCCTGTAATTTCAGCTACTTGGGAGGCTGAGGCAGGAGAATCACTTGAACTCGGGAGGTGAAGGTTGCAGTGAGCCCAGATAGCACCATTGCACTCCAGCCTGGGCAACAAGAGCAAAAACTCCGTCTCAAAAAAAAAAAAAAAAAAAAAAAAAGATGTAAGTTCATTGGGAATAGTTTCTGTAGCTGAGAATGTTATTTCTTCTTGGGTGCTATTTTTAAAACCAGAACAATTTTGCATCAAGTTATATTTTATGGTGAGTTATTGATAAAAAGCCTAATGCTATGAGTAATATATCCACTTAACATTTTTACTATGCTATGCAGAATGAATAGATTCACAAGAAGTGTAGTTGAGAACATTTCACGTGGGAGAGAGGCAAGGACTAGGTGCCATGCCTGGTATCTTTAATATACTATTGTTTGCAAGGCATCACACACCATCTTTTTATTAATGCATTTGAAAAACATGTAAAGTACATGTCATTTGCAAAGTAATCTGCTACAGGTTGTAAACGATATAAAAATAGATTAGACTCACATACTGTCTGCAGAGAGCTTATGATCCAGGAGGAAGAGTAAGGACATTTCATAAATCACTAAACAAAAGTTAGGAAGTGATGAGAATAAATGAAAGGTTATAAGTTTTATAGCAGTAGTTCTAAACATTGGGTACACATTAGAATTTAAAAAATGTCCAAGGTGCATCCCTGTCTCAAATAAATTAGACTTTTTGGGAGTGCACTAAAAATAAGTATTTTTCCGTTCTAAGTAGCTCTAATATCCAGCGCTGTTGAAAAGCACCCCCTTAAAGAAGGAGGAAGGACAATTACTTTCAGCTAGGAAAAATTCAGGAACAACTTGAAGCAGTGGCATCTCAATGACTTTTGTAGCAGATATTATGGATTGACCTTCCCAAACTTGGTTTTATCTTCATTCAAGTTGGAGAGATCAAGGAATTAAAAACATTTCCTGGATCTTCTTACAGTATGTGTTCAGGATGCAAATTTGTCTCTGCTACAAACACATGGGAAAATCAGCAGGTGGATATGAAATGAAAGACGTGTTCCTGCTGCTATTGAAGGTGGCAAATTGGCTGGCTGAGATACGAGTGGCTTCTATCCATTCAGAATGCCAGGATTCAGGTTTCCTAACTGGTGGTTTTGCTGGGAGAGACAGTTGTGGTGGTACTCGTGGCAGCAGCAGCAAGTTTATGACCTCTAGATCACCAGCAGAATGGATGTGGAAGTGGGCAAGGGCAGTCTCTACCACCCTTGGAGTAATTTCAGAAATACTAACTGTAATACTTAATACTTCTATATGTTTCCTGAACATATAGGCTGAGTCCTCTGTCAACTACTCTGTGTGGATCTTTTTAAATCTTTGCAATGATCCCCTGAGGAGGTCTATTATTATTACGCTCATTTGACAGATGAGCAAACCAAAACTTAGGAGGCCAAGATCACTTGGCTGATAAAAATGCTAGGTCTAGGGTGCGAGTCTACACCTTTTAGAAATTGAAGCCGAGGATCTTAGCCAGTGCAAACCTGTCCTTTCCTTGAGATGTGGAGAAGGGCATTTAGATGCAGCAACAGAATTGGGAAGGGCACTGACACTTGTATATGTGAGGCATGCATGGAAAACAGTAAGTACTGTATTCTAAATGGCTTGCAGAGCATGAGAGGGTAAATATTGGAAGACAAATTTGAAAAGGAAGACTGGAGCAAGGTCATCAATGGCTTAAGTTTCATGCTAGTTTTGAACTTTTTTCCATAGAAAAAATATAAGCATTGATGATTTAGAACAGGTAAGTGCCGTATTTTGAACTGAGACTTATGAGAATTAATTTAGAAACAGTGATAGAAGGGATTAAAGGTAGATATACCATAAACAGGAAAACTAATTCGAAACCCATTTTTCAATATGTGGTCTAATCAACAAATATTATGCCTTCTGTACAAAACGTGCTATTTTTTGTGTTGGGGGGGATATGGAGAATCAATGAGCTATTTTCCTTAAGGGAAAATGCATTAAATAAACAAATCATAAGAATAAAATTATTAATCAATTTACATGAACAAGTGATTATATATAATATATAATGTTAAACATGTATATACATATTAAATTATATATTGGTATATATTATATATATAAAGAGAGAGTTGCAGAGATTGTGAGATCTAGTGATAGAAGAATACAACCATGTGTGAAGTCTTGGAATTCTGAGAAGCCAAAGACTGAGTCTTGTTTAAAGGGTGAGAATGATGTTGGAAATGAGGAAGAGATGGAAGCATTTGGGGTATTCATGTTGGAGGTAATGATGGCCTGATTTAGAAAAGAGTATTGAGATCATGTGCAAGATGCAGTAGGACTTAAAAAGTGAATGCATTTGGGAGGCAGAGAGAGTAGTTCTGAAATATCATATACGGTTCCTGGTAGAATGAGTATGCCACATGGGGGTACACGAAGAGAAACTAGTTGGAAGACAAGATGAACTCAGGTTTAGTTATATTGAATTTGAGGAACTAAACTAGATAGCCATCAAGCTGTATGTCCAAAATATTAGGCATCGAAATGTCGTGTTAGGTTAAGAAGTTTAGACTATTTTCCTGGATGAGCTAATTAGTAGTTGAGGAACTACAATGGTAACTGAAGTTATGAGACTGAATGAGACCATCAAATAAACACTAGTGTAGAAAACTGAAAAAGATGAAATACAAACTCATGGATAAATGCATGTTATGTGATGGGAAAGAGATGAAGCAGATGTAGTGAGGGTCACAGTGTTTTGAAAGACAAAAGAAATGAGAACTTCAAGAAGAGAATATATGTTAATAACAATTAAGGAAAGTGTCAACAAGGAGGTAAATGATGCCTTCAAGAGAATAGTTTGGAGACACTAAATTGTCGGATGTCAGATTTCAGAGGTAAAAAGTGAGTGAGGAGATGCTCATTGCTGACAGCTTAGAAAACTGCATGTTCAAAAACACACGCCTAAGGAATAAAAAACAAACAAAATAAAATGTGTTGCTGAACTGGCAAGAAAGTAAGGGAAAATCTCAGAGGCTAAAAATAAAAAGAAAGCAGGAAACTAGAAAGGTTAACACTCTCTAAAGGAGCCATCTGTCCTCAGGATGTCTTCTGAGCCATGATGACCTTGTTATCCAAGTATTTACAGCCTGGACTTATACTAACCGTAAGGTCTAAAACTCTTAGGTTTTAGTTTAAAAGGCTTAGTTTAAAATGAAACACAAGAAAATCCTCCATGAAAGAATGTTGCATCATCCTAGGCCTAAAAAAGTCATACATAGAAATTTTCATTAAACATGAATTCACAATTAAAGTATTTAAAATAAGAATAAGCAATGAAAACAAGCAGTATAAGTAAAAATCCAGCAAAGAAAATAATTGGATCTCCAACAAAACAATTTAACATGAGAAATAACAGACACAAAATGGAAAATAATTATGTTTAACATATTTAAAGACATAACAGAGGGCATTATATAGAAAAATTCAGGAGAATAAAAATGACTAGGCAGACTTGCAAGAGGACTGATAGAAATAATAGCGATAAAAATGTATCATTAAAATTAAAACTTAGGCCGGGCGCGGTGGCTCAAGCCTGTAATCCCAGCACTTTGGGAGGCCGAGACGGGTGGATCACGAGGTCAGGAGATCGAGACCATCCTGGCTAACACGGTGAAACCCCGTCTCTACTAAAAATACAAAAACTAGCCGGGCGAGGTGGCAGGCGCCTGTAGTCCCAGCTACTCAGGAGGCTGAGGCAGGAGAATGGCGTGAACCCGGGAGGCGGAGCTTGCAGTGAGCTGAGATCCGGCCACTGCACTCCAGCCCAGGCGACAGAGCAAGACTCCGCCTCAAAAAACAAAATAAATAAATAAAATAAAATAAAATTAAAACTTAGATTAAGATGTGGATTAAAATCAGTTCAAGGGAAAATTAATAAACTTGGAGATAGGACTAAAGATATACTATATAATGAAGAAAGAAAAAGAGATAGAAAATATATCAGTTAAAAAAAAAATTAGAAGATAGAGTAAAAGGATTTGACCTAAGTCTTTACAGAATTTCAAAAGAAGATAATAGAGAAAATGAGAAATATGCAAAGGTTGCAGATAGAATTGACTTTCCAAGAATTAATGACATAAATGTATAGATGCAGAAAGTAAAACAAATTTCAGGCATCATAAAAACCAACACATCATAGTAAAGATGCCATACTCCAGAAACAAAGATGGTCTTAAAGACATTCAAAGAGAAAAAAAGTCTAAAACACCAACAATTAGATATGCAGACAACTTCTAAACAGCAACAATAGAAACCAGAAGGAACTGAAATAATACTAAGAGAAAATAAGTAAACCCTATACCTGTATACTCAGTGAAGCTGAATTTAAAGAATAGGATGACATAAAAACATATTTAAGTTGACAAAAGCTATGTTTACTACCAGAAAACCCTCACTAAAGGTAATTCTAAAGAACGTGGTTTGAAAAAAAGAAAGATGAAAGGAAACTCTCTAAAGGAAGGTTTAGGAAAATGGAAGACAAAGAGAAAGAATAAGGAGCAAAGACCTTGACTAACATGCAGTTACATAAAAATAAACATTGACTGTATGAAACAACAATAATAATTTGTGGGGTTCAAAAACACACAATAGTACCAATGTACTGGGGAAAATAGCATTTAAGTGAGGAAAGAGTTGATTTTTTTGTTTTTGTTTTTTGTTTTTTTTGTTTGAGACAGAGTCTGGCTCTGCCGCCCAGGCTGGAGTGCAGTGGCCGGATCTCAGCTCACTGCAAGCCCCGCCTCCCGGGTTTACGCCATTCTCCTGCCTCAGCCTCCCAAGTAGCTGGGACTACAGGCACCCGCCTCGTCGCTCGGCTAGTTTTTTGTAGTTTTTAGTAGAGACGGGGTTTCACCGTATTAGCCAGGATGGTCTTGATCTCCTGACCTCGTGATCCGCCCGTCTGGGCCTCCCAAAGTGCTGGGATTACAGGCTTGAGCCACCGCGCCCGGCTAGATTTGTTAAATTTTAATGGAAAACTCTGAACATAGAAATAGAAATAAGTAAAACAAAATTATTTCATAGAAAGTAGATAGGAAAAAGAAAAATAGAAAACTGAGACATGACAAAAGAAGAAGATACATGATACATTTTAAACCTGAATCAAACCAAATGGAGTGGTTAAACTTTCTTGGTTGAAAACCAAAATATTCCAAAGATGATCCAAAAGTAACTATCTACATCTGCAACCAATCTGAGTTCAAATCCCAACAAATTCCTGTCAGCTTCAGTCAAAGATTTGATGAAAGGGAAGTACAGTTTTCTTTAATACCATTTGAAACAGAGGTCAGCCTAATTTAATATTTTTGTTAACTGCAACTCAGCACAACACTTGACAGAAACTAAAAGTTCTTCCCCTTGACCTAGCCATGTGACAAGAAAGGAGTGCATCCTCTGGGGGTAAAACAAAACAAAAAAAACCAAAAATTGTACATGTGTATTTTGTTCCAATGTTTGGTAGGAAAAAATTATAAGATATCTCAAGAAGTAAATATATACATGTTTTTAAAATTCGAATATTTATTTGATCCTTTTCCAGTTCTTTCATTTTTCTGCTGAAATCATTTATACATTCACTCATTATGTTCATTTCCTTCCAAATATTTAACATAAGTATAATAAAGTCCCTATGGGATCTTATGTTTAAAAATATTTGCAGTAGAGAATTCAATGAATAAGATTATCAGCAGACCAAAAAAAAGCAAAAGTAAAAATCAGCAAACTTGAAATGAAACAAACTAATGCATAAAGAGAAAATTCACTAAATGAAGATAGTAGAAATAATTTTTCCCCAAAATAAAATTGGTGAAAGACTTCCATTCCAATAATGGTACTCTGTATAATTCAAACCAGGAGGAAGCTGTGAACCATTAGAGAAGCTAGAAAAAATATATACTTAAAAAATGTACCTTGGAGGCATCATATAATTAATATCACAGTGCAGAATTAATTAATAGGCAATGTCCAAAAGAAAGAGAAAAACATAGATGAGCTTGATATCGGCTTTCCACAGAAGAATATGTACATTCAGGAAGATAAAATGAATAGTATGAAAAGCTGTACGGCACTTCTGACAGCCTTGAAAGGATAAGGGGACACAGATTGAGGTCTGTGGACCTTCAGTGTAGCAGGCCTGGTAAGCTTATCATTGTGTAGGTGAGATTTCTATGCCCTTGGAGTACGGCAAATTAGAAGTAAACTAGTATTTCAGAGACTGAAGCCCAGCTTTGAATTACCTCAGTTTCTAAAATTATATTAAGATAACCTTGGAATTCTGATATCCCTAGGTGAACACAGAGTAAACACACCTCCTGTCTGAAGGAAGAAAACATCATCCTAGGCCTCAATTACTTCTACACCAATGTCTAGCACTAAACAAAAATGACCATGTTCAAAAGAAGACAAGGGAACATAAAGAATAGAAACATACACGAAGGAAGCCATAGATTTTGGAGTTATAAGACAGAACATAAAAAACTATTCTTAATATGTTCAAGGAGGTAAATAAAATAAGGAGTAAAAATGTGCAGAGAATTAAAAACAATGAAAAAGAATGAAGTGTAAATTATAGTACAGAAATATACAATGATTGAAATTAGGGACATAACAGGAAATTTTAGAAAAGATTGGGTGAAATGAAAAAGATGATGAAATAGAAAATAAAATTAAGCATGATGATAAAAGGTATGAAAAGTACAATTAAAAAAGTAAGAAACATAGGTGATAGAATGAGAATGATAAAGGAGAAAAATATACAAGTTGTATTTGGAGAAATAATGGCTAGTCTTCCAAAACTGACAAAATACATGTCCCAAATTTTAAAAACCAAGAAACCATGAACCTCAACTGACCTGAAAAACACACTTGGACACATCAGGGTATAACTACTAAAAATCAAAGACAAATAACATATCAAAAATAGATTATAAAATATTACTTTCAGATTAACAACAAATTGAGAAGATACCTACTTCTCAACAGAAAAAAAAAGGAAGCTAGACAATGGAGAGATATATGCAAATTGCTGAAAAAAATTAGCAACCAACCTAGAAGTCCATGCCCAGGTAAAAGATCTTTTGACAATTCAGGTAAAAGCATTTTCAGGCCATCAGAAACTAAATTTATTGATCACCCACCCACGTTAAAATAAATACCAAAGAATGTTCTTTGGGCAAAAGTACACATTGGAGCTCACAGATGCAGAAAAGAGTAGGGAAAAAAATGAAAATTGTAAACATGTAGACGAATCTATGTAAAACTGACTATGTAGAACAACCCTATGTCAAAGAATTAGAAAATTTAGGTAAAATGGAAAAATCTAAAATAAATGAAAGTATTAAAATTGACACAAGAAGAAATAAAAAATTATGACAACTATTAGATAAAATGAATTTGTAATTAAAAGCCTACATACAGAGTGGAATAAAGCCAAAGTGGCTTCACCAGTGAATTTGCCAAGCTTTAAAGAAGAAATAACAGCCATCTCATACAAACTAAATCAAATAAGTACAAATAGAGAACATGCTGTGGTTAATTTTGAACTCATTAACACTTTGGTATCAAAATCTAAAATCAGTATGAGAAAGGAAAATTATAGATCCATAATACTTCTGGCAATAAATACAAAACCCAACCCCAAATAACAAGCAACTAAATCCAGTGATTTATGAAGAGATTAGTATATTGTGTTCAAGTTGATTTCATTTTAGGAATGCCAAGTTCAGTTTAAAATTCAAGAGAATCACTGTGTTTCAATAATTTTACCAAGTAAAAGGGACAGCTGTAAAATTACCTCAGCAGCTGCAGAAAAGGCATTTGATAAAATCTTCAATTTATGATTAAAAACTCTTAGCAAACTAAAAATAAAAGAAACTTCTTCCATGTGGTTTAAAAAAACTTATAGCAAACATTATACTTAATGGTACATGTTGATAGCTTTTACTCAGATTATAAATAGGAAAAGAATATCCACAATCACCACTTCTATTCAACTTTATACTGGAAGCCATAGATTTTGCAGTAAGGTGAGGGAAAAAAAGTACAAGAGTTAAAAGGAAACAAACTCACTATTTGCTGATGATCTAATTGTGGAGAAAATCCAAAAAATTCTATAATACCTGATTAGAATTTACAAGTTAGTTATTAGAGTTGCTCAATAAAATGTCTATATATAAAAATCAATTGTATTCCTAACAGTAACAAACAGAAAGTGAAATGAAAAAAGTCATTTGTGATATCATTTAAATTCCCTGAAATACCTTGCTGTAAACCTAATAAGAATGTATGAGATCTCTACATAGAAAACTATAAAACTTTGACGGAATAGACAGAAAACCAAAATAAATACATGGAAGGATAATACCATGCTTTTAGACTTGAAGACTTACTATTTTGAAGGTATGATTTCCCCTTCATTTGCCCTATAGATGCAAAATAAAATTCTATCAGGTTATTTTTGTTACAAGTTAATTCCATAACTTATAAAGAAATGCAAAGGGCCAGGAATAGTGTAATCACATTTGAACAAGAACAAGATTGGAAGACTTGCTGAGTCAGATATCAAGACATTATAAAGCTACTATAGTGGATGGTACTGTATAAACACAGGATTAAATACTTAGATCACCAGAACAGAATAGAGAGCTCAAAAGCAAATCTATACATATATAACATACAACCTAAGGGACAGTGAGGAATAATGAATAATAGGAATGATCTTTTTAGTAAATGGTGTTGGGTCAATTGTATTTATTTCCATATGAAAAAGAATGAAACTAGATTACTACTTCACATGACATATAAAGATTATTTCCAGGTAAACCATAGATCTGTTAGGACAAAGCAATAATCCTTTGAGAATATAAGAGAATGTCATTACAAACTTGTAATGTGAAAGGTTTCAGAAAGAAGCCAGAAAATGTGCTAGAGAAAATTTAGTACACTAGGCTAAATTAAACTTGAGAACTTCTGTTTCTCAAAAAACACAAATAAGAGTAAAGAGAGAGCCAGAGTCAAAGAAGGTATTGCAATTCATTAATTAATAAAGAAGTCATATCCAAAACATATTAAGAAGTCCAACAAATCAATAAGAAGAAAAATGGACCACCCAATAAAAGTACAAAAGACTTGAACAGATACACAGAGGATGATAACCAGCTGACTAATAAACATGACAATGTTCTCAACCTCATTAACAACCACTGAAAGATAATGTAGGAGGGCGGAGCAAGATGGCCGAATAGGAACAGCTCCAGTCTCCAACTCCCGGCACGAGCGACACAGAAGACCGGTGATTTCTGCATTTTCAACGGAGGTACTGGGGTCATCTCACTGGGGAGTGCCGGACAATCGGTGCTGGTCAGCTGCTGCAGCCCGACCAGCGAGAGCTGAAGCAGGGCAAGGCATTGCCTCACCTGGGAAATGCAAGGGGGAAGGGAATCCCTTTTCCTAGCCAGGCGAACTGAGACACACAACACCCGGAAAATCGGGTAATTCCCACCCCAATACTGCACTTTAAGGAAACGGGCACACCAGGAGACTATACCCACACCTGGCCAGGAGGGTCCCACGGCCACGGAGCCTCCCTCATTGCTAGCACAGCAGTCTGCGATCTAACCACAAGGCAGCAGCGAGGCTGGGGGAGGGGCACCCACCATTGCTGAGGCTTAAGTAGGTAAACAAAGCCTCTGGGAAGCTCCAACTGGGTGGAGCTCACAGCAGCTCAAGGAAACCTGCCTGTCTCTGTAGACTCCACCTCTGG